>NW_010259440.1:0-3456 GCF_000690775.1 Eurypyga helias
GAGCAGAAGGCTGGGTGCACGGGGGCTTGCTGAAGTGTTCTCTGCTGGGGACTGGCACCGTGCGTAGATGCCTGCGGAACTCACACAGGTTAGTGCTAACTCGGGTCCGTCCCTCCGGGCCGTGCGGTCCGGTGCGTCCGCGTGTGCAGCCGTCCCGTCCCGGTTGTGCCAAGGGGAGGGCTGTCGGGGTGGAAGGGGTGCTTTGCTTGTGCTCTCGTGTTTTAGCTGAGAACTAAGAGCAAGAGCTGAGTTGCTCTTTCTAAAAGAGCATTCGAGAGAGATTTTGCTTTTGTCTCTGTTGTGTTAACTGGTGAACCCCCCCAAAAAGCAAGCCATTGTTTTCCTTGACCTCATCCTGCTCAATCAGTCTCGGGAACTCTGACATGAGCGGCTAGCAGTAGTGCTGTGAAAAAGGAAAGCTTTGTTACTCTGCTTTTCTCAGATGTTTGCTTTTCCCATAGTGTTCCCTTGCTTTCTCTTTGATTTTGTTGATCATACCAGGGAAATAACTTCAGTTTTCCACTCTCAATGTTATCTTAAATAAAAAGCCCTCTTGGCTGTCATCTTGATATCTGTAATGGATTTCGCCTTGTGCAAAAAGATTTCAAATATTATTCTTACCTTGGAGTGTCATTGGCATTGCAGAGTGAGGCTGTTGCAGACTAGATCTAAATAAATAGAGATCTTGGAGGCTCTTGTAATTTACAGGTGCTTACCTTGTTAACCTCCTTCATCTACCCTGCGAGTCTTAGGAAACCCTATAAATTCAGGTGGCGGCAGGGTAGAGCTGCTTCTCCAACTAGGATGACTTGTTATTTTTTCTTAACCCTCCTTTTTCTTATCCCACTTTTAAAACAGAGTATTTTAGGATAAGAAAATGTAACAATAATGCATCACTGATAATACATCTGTGAATTTGTTTAGGCCCAGTGCACTGGAATTGTTAGAGGTGCTTCAGTTGGGTTTATTCATGCTGTGTTCAACTTCTCCATCTCAGTAACAGAAGGCTGAATTATTTCTTGATGCAAATAGGATGTTGGTTCTCTGGGGGGGAAAGTGTATCTGTCAGCTGGGCCCCCTTGTGTGATCATTTCTTTGTCTGTGGAGAGTCCCCGCAATCGCTGCCCTGCCTGCTAGAGGTGACCGAATCCTGGTTTTGTTTGGGTGCTTGTTTCTGTCACGCTGCCAGCGGACTTCGTAGGGAGGAAGGGGTTTTATTTGTGGATGTGGTCCTGTTCATACTGCTGGGCCTGAAGCGACCGTACCTGTCAAATACGTGCAGTGGGTTGTTGATGTTCAGATAGATAGCACCTCTTTGGGGTTTTGGTTGGTTGTTTCCCACCCCCCCGCCCCACCCCATACATGAAGAAAAAAAGCTGGAGGTAAGGGGCAGAATGTTAAGTGTAAAACAAACAAAGGTGTGTTGAATGTCTTTTGACTTGGGCAGTAGACCTGTGTTCTTGTCTTCTGGATTTTCTGTTTTGAAGGGAGTAAAGGCTTGAGGAAGAGTGGAAGATTATAGTTAAATCACTTTAGGTCATGCATTTCAGTAAACTTGTAAATTCTTGTTTATATCAAACCAAAAAAATCTCATGGTTTTAATTTTCATGCTGCCTGTCATAGTTGAGGATCAGACAGAGATACGTTATTTTATCTTTTCTGACTGAGCAAGGATTCCTGATGCAGTCTGAGCTCCTTTTGTCGTACAACTGATCAGGCTGATACTGCTGCAGTGTATTAGAGAATGCTTTGCTTAATGAAAGGCCGTAGTTTTAAACCATGAGTTGTCAGAGAAATTTATTGTGCAGTTACAGGGCCTCTAGAAAGTAATCTTTTAGCTTTAATGATCACAATTAAGTGAAACTAAACCAAATGGGTAAATGAGCGAGTTGAATGGCAAGTCTACACAATCCATACAGAGAAAAATGGGAGAGATACTAGAATGGACTTCTGCCACATTAAAGACCTGTTGTGTTTAGAGACTCCTCACATAAAAATCCACGTACAGACGGATAGGAAGTTGTAATGTGCAAGAACCAAGAGTAACTTCTACCTGTGCTTTTGACTTCTACTGGGAATAGTCATGCTCCCTGAAGGTCTGGGCCACGCGAGCAGCGTTGTACCTGGGAACACTGGTACAAATGCTGAAAAACGGTGCTGGTGGCGGTGGCGTGCAGGGCAGTTGGCACCTTCTTGGTGTTCTCCCCCTCCTGCTGATGAGGGATGAAGACTGCTGGAGCTTGTGCTGAGTATCTGCAGTCTGACATTCTGCAGTGACCCCAGTATAAGGTTAGAGTTTATGAAATTCAGAAGGATCTTGAAGTCTGGAACTGTTAAAATATGTTTGGTCAGTATATGACATACAGCTTTGATCTGGATCTGAAACCTGAAGTGCTGGCTTGCCTCAGGGCCATGAAGTTGTGAAGGGGAAAGGAGTCACTTAAAGTGACTTTTGCCAAAAACTCTTCATTTCTGTGTTATTCTTGCTTCAGAAAATACATCGCTCATGTTCCTTATTCAGACACCCAACTCGGTAAGGCCCTTCCCCAGTGCATGGTCCTCGAGTGTTTTGCTAGAGGATGATATTGATGTGAGGCAGTATGAGATCTTAGATCTGGCAGGATGAAAAAGTGGTTAATGCATAAGTGACATACCTGATAGGAGTCTGTACCAGCGATGGAAATCCTGTGGAAGAAAATGTTCATGGAGGAGCAACATGCAAAGCATCATCATTTTCCAAACACTTGGGCCAGTCATACTAGGCGTCAAACAAGTAAGAAGGGAGCTTAATTTTTATCATGGATCTCTGCATGGATTCACATATGCATTCTTACATACGATGGGGCTGCCCAGTGTGGGCACAGGCCAGGAACAGCTCTCGTCCTCTGCTGCCATGGATAAAGAGGTGCGGCAGTCTACAATGCTGACTCTTCTTGCTCCCTGTAGTAAACCCTTTGCCAGCAGTTCTGACCTCTAGCAGAGCTGAATAAAGGGGATGTGTTTCGTGAGTCAGTTACTGAGGTGTTTAACTGCTGTGTTGAGTTTGGGTGGTGAGGTTTTGGTAGCGGGGCAGGGGCTATAGGGGTGGCTATAGCTTCTCCTGTGAGAAGCTGCTGGAAGCACTCGTGGCTCCATGTTGAGCCAAGGCCAAGCTAATTAGTGCCTCTGTGATTAACGTAATTAAGAGGGGAAAACCAAGAGAACCACGAGCAGAGGGAGGAGTGGTATGTGGGACAGACAACAGGGCAGGCACCCAGGTCAGTGCAGAAGGCAGAGAGGAGGTGCCCGGAGCAGAGCTCCCATGGCAGCCCATGGGGAGAGGCAGGCTGTGCCCTGCAGCCGTGGGTCACGGGGGGCAGAGACCCCCCCGCAGCAGGGGGAGAGCCCCACACCAGAGCAGGGGGATGCACCTGAAGGAGCCTATGGAGCCATATGTTCCCTTTGGCCAGCTCTGCC
>NW_010259440.1:3513-40985 GCF_000690775.1 Eurypyga helias
AGGCAGATGCCACCTAAGTTGGGTCTGGAATTTCAGAACTCAGGTGTGGGGTGTGCCTTTACCTCTTGATACAGGGGTTTGCACAGTGGGGTCCTTCACCGTGACTGGGACGTGCTGGACCTCCCACAGGACAGAAGGTGCAGGTTTGTTTAACTACCTGTCCCAAAGGTCGTGAGGTGAGCTGCTGTACAGGGAGAATCAGGCTGTCTGCATTTATGTGCTGAAGTTACACTGCAGTTACTAAAAATAAAAGTTTGGTGTGGGTTTGTTTGTTTTGAAGTATATACGCTCTACATCTCAGCGTAGAAATACTTACTCTGAACTAAAATTTCGGACTCCGCCGCTGCTCCTTCTCCTTTCTGCGAACATGTGCGGGTATGGTTGTGTGCGATGGGAGCTTCAGCTTCGCTGGTTAAGAAGATGCTGTCCTCTTCTGTTGATGGTTTCCCAGCTTAGGCAACAGGTTGCCCTCTCAGTTATGCAAACACAGGTTTTCAGGGCTGTTGTGTGGGCAAGACCAGTGTATTGATCCAGCTTTAAAGCTGAAGCAAACCCTGCCCACTTCAGGAAAAGAGGAATGGCCTCTGGAATCACTGTTGTTTGATCCCCTTGGAAGAGCTGTACCTTCCTCCTGGGGGTGAAGCAGGGAGGAGAAGTGGCTCTGTATTCAGTCGGTGGGCAAGGGATGAACACAAGTGTGTGCATAGGATCTCGTGTAACTGCCCTTGTGGGTGAAACAACAGCAAGACAATGCAGGGGTCTCCCTTCTCAGATGACTTGGCCTGGGAGCTCTGTATACATTTGGTTTGGTCAGATCTTCCCGAGGGCAGAGGGCAGCATTGAGAAGACCCTGGGTTTCATGTTTTTGAAAACCAGTGTTGGTTCAGTAGCATCTTCTGTGACAGGTACTGTCCAGTAAAGCTCAGCTCTGCACAACAGTGCCTAGAGAAACGGCAGAAGTTAAGGTGGCACGTGAGGGTTGGTAACAGATGGGTACTTTGTTCTGTTCAACTCTGCCTTTCAAGGTATTTTTGGTGATAGGAGTCTTCCTCATTTCATATTCTCTGTTTTTCATAGCATTACACAGGCTTGTTTATATTCCAGGAGGGAAGAGAAATTAATATTGCAGTAGCTTTAATAGTTGTAAGGTTAGAACAGCAGAGGTGATGTTTAGTTTATGTCCAAAGGTTTTGTTCGTAGTGAGAAATGGAATGTAGGATTTTGTTAGTAGGTTTTCTTTGGTTTTGCTTTTCCTTTTAAGGATGAGTGGGATATAATGATTCCTCACTCTGTCCCAACCATGAAATAAATAGCAAGAGGAGAGCTTTAAGATAAATGGAGTCCCTGAAAGATATCTCGAGACTAGAGGGAGCATAATTTCAAGTTCTTGGATAAAAGTAAAACTGAAACTCCAACTTTGATAGTTTTAAATTTCACAGTGTCCTTTGTCTCTCACCTATCTCATTAGGTTGCAGCTAAGCTTTGGGCTTTATTTTTTTATTTGTTTGTCTGCATGCCTAAGCAGTTAACATCTGTAACTGTACCTGAGAGAAGCTTGATGAGCATGTGCAGGCTAAAATCTGACTTTCTCTGAGGAATCATAATATCTTGTATCTACAAATGGGCAGGCAGGGTCTCTTGTGTCTCATTGAGGGGTCGTGGTTCCACCAGCTCAGTGCTCCCTGTATACTGCAGTAATGTGAAATTCATTACTTTCACTGGTGTTCTCTGCCTCTTTGAGTCAAGCCCACACCTGCTTACGGCAGGAAATTGAAATGCCTGACTCTTCCCTTTTGGCTAATCCCACACATCTATCCTTAGCATCATAACACTTCTCTTTTGCATTCAAAAAATAAAGTGGAAACTGTTCTAAGTAAACCTGGAGAATTTTTAAGCTTGGGAATTGCTGCTTCTGTAAGCTAAATCACTTGGCACAGCCCTGAACTTTTATTTTTAGTGAAACTTTCACAGCCAGGCTATTGTAATGTTCAGAGAAAGAGATATTCCTGAAAGCCTGAAATGAAACCAGACTGTGAGGGCTTATTTTTATACTGCAGTGAATGCATTTTTGTGTGTGCATATATATATATGCATAAATATATATATGGGGGAGATGATTTAAGTAGCGTTACTCTGGAGCTGTGTGTAGTGTAACACTGATCAGAATCACCTGGAACATTCAGAAGACTTTTTCATTTACAAACTTGTAATTCATTGAGGAGCTGATAAAAGATGCAGCACAACTTTTTTAAGGATGGTAGAGCCCTGAGATGTAACAGTTCCTGTGTGTGATCAGGATTATTCTGCTGCTTGAATTGTAAACCCTTTCAAATTATTTTAGTAAGTTTTGCATCTGAAGCTATTTGCATCCCTCTCTTTTGATGATAGGATTCTCAGGGGAATTCAGTGTTATGGGAATAAAGGCCCTTTTTGCTTCCAGGCATGGCAGCATGTGGGCTGTGGCTGGTTGGGTTTGTGATGCTTGTAACGAAGATTATACCAGTATCTACACCAGAATGTTATGCAGAGATGAGAGCGTTCCACATTCGAATGAGATGAAGTTACTTGGTTAAGGAGTTTAATACAGGCTACTGAAAGTATGTTAAATTCCAAGGAGCTGTGGAGAAAGATTTGATAAGGAAACCGGTGTATGAGACTACACACAGTGCTGTGCTGCAGTAATGCTAACCAAATTATTTTGTTTGGAATGGACAAAAATGGCTTATTTATAGAACAGATTATGCAGATGGCTGGATTTCTCTATTAACACCTTCCTGAATCCTTGTTAATCACTGGTAAACCAGACCCTAATTATTTAAATTGGAATGGTGGCCAGAAGCTCTTTGATGGCCTCACTGTCTGATATTGGCGTAAATTCTGTAGAGAACTGCTCTGGTTCTGCATCAGTAAAACCAGCAGTATGTTTTGGGAGACCAGTGTTGCCCAGCTGGGCTGTCTTGGTGAGCTTTCTGCCTCTTTGATAAATCCTAGATCATGTTTTTCACTAGCGCAGGAGTGTGCAGCTCTTTATAGATGACTTTTTATGATGCTTCTATGAGGGAACAGTTATAAATACTCTTTTCCTGGGTTGTAAAAGATTTCAACTTAAATGTCAGATGCTGTGAAAGTAAAGCATGACTTTATAGATTGTAGATTTTATTTATAAAGTACGTCTTGATGCTGCTTGTCATTGTAAAATCTAAGTCTCACTGCTTTCACATCATCTGGCCATGAGATGTCCCCTTGAACTCCTGGACTTTCTTGGGTTTTTTGAGGTTATCTAATGATATTAAGAGTTGCCTTTATTGAAAAGGGAATGGTTATTTCTGTGCTGGTAACTTATAAAGCTGTATGGCTTCATTACTCCCCCTAAATGCTGCTTGGCTTGTGCATTATCATGCCTTCGTTGTTTTCTGCTGAATTGGTGATATTTTGGAAGTAGCTGGTGTACTGCAAGCAAGTTGCTTTGACCTTGGTTTTGCTACTAAGTCTTATAAATACAGTTGTATCTTGATACTTGAGAAGCGGTCCTCGTGTCATCTGAGAGTTAGGTGATCCTTGAATGCTCATAGAGGAGGTGATTGGACTTCTTGGGTGAGATACTTCCCTCTGGGTGTTGTCGCTTGTTGGTTGTTTGGGGAGGGAAAGTGAACAGGTTGAAGCCCATCCTAAGGGAGCTGTTGGCTCCTGACTGGTGTGAGATTGTAACGTTCTCACCTCACTGGGGCATCAGAATGGCAAAACTTAAAACATTCCCAGAACTGAAGAACTCAAGACAAGCATAATACCTTGGCTTACACTTCTGTGGAAACGTACGTTGCCATGATAAGGGCTTCAAAAACGCTTTGCATAGTTCCTGTGCATTAGAGGTGAACCCTGTTGCTGGTTGGCAAACAGGAGGGGGCCAAGTTCTGCCTTTCTCCCCAGGGAGGGAAGCAGCAGGCTTGGGCAGTGGGAGTGGAAGCCAGCAAGCACTCTCAGGTGGGTGAAGTTAAACACAGGGTTTTCTGGGTGAAATTTCAGTGAATCACTTACGTGGAAAGCCTGTCCTTGCCTTCTAGCACTGCCAGGCAAGTTAGTAGATACTTAATAAAATATATGAAAGCTTTTTGTTACGTCTGCTAGTTATGGCATTAATTCACTTCTGCAGGGTGACTGTGTCCTAGCATAAGTGTTGGAACCTGATGCTGTAACTCCTGACGATTGTTTGGCTTTGTTATTCTTTTTTTTTTAATCTCCTTCCCTATGGTTTTTAATAAGTTTATTGTACTTTCTGGTTCTTCATTCTCCTCTTTGCCCAAAAGGAATGGGCTATGGTGTGTTTGCAGTAGTTTAAAAAAATTGTGTTTCTTACATTAGCATATGTAAATGTGAGTAAATATATGTAAATGTATGCTAGAGAAGAAACATTTTGCATTTGTCCTTAGCAATTTCATCTCATCTGGGTCATTCTTTCTCTTTCCACCATGACATGTTGTTTTATTACCTGAGGTTAGAATGCATCTTGATCACAGCGACACATTTATCCTGTATTTTATGATGTGATCTTATCACATCCCATTCCTTTCCTCTTTCCTATTCAGCTTTTCATCTGTCAGTGACAGTCAAGACACCAGCTAGTGGCACAGTAATACCAGGGCTATGTATTAGTGCATACCATTGGCAATTTTTAAGGGTAATGCTTTGCTTCTAAGGTACGATATTCTTAGTGGGTTATTTCTGGAGGGAAGAGCTGTTTGTAATTACGTCAAAAACAGCAGCCATCAATCATTTTAGATGTAGGAGATAGCAAAAAAGGCTTCCTTGGATAACATTCAGTCAATGTGAAGCAAACAGAAGGTGACACTACACTCTTCTCCTGGCTGCAACAGGAGAAGGAGGTGGGAGTGCTAATGCATTATTTGTGTAATAGTGACAGAGTTTTGTATTTGAAGTTGCAGCTTCTGTACCTTAACTTAAAAACGTATTTTCTGTCAAGTCTGTGAGAAGGAGAATGTTATTCATTTCCATTGTTGAAAATGTTATGGCCCTTCCTAATGTGTTGGGTTCAAAAATGCGTTCTTTCCTACCATTTCTTCAAGGGCCAGATCTTCAGAGAGAAAGCTTCTGCTCGATAGGCAATCAAAAATGAGGGACAGACTTTCAAGCTAGCATACAGCAACTTCAGTTATGGTCAGAAATCTGTTAAAGAGGGCTGCATCAGTCCACTGAACAATTCTGAAAATCTGGCTGCTGGTTTTGGTGTGTCAGTACGAGCTGAAACATCTGCCTGCAGGTTGCCTTAAATCTAGCGGGACACTGCTAATCCACTAAAATTTTCTTCTTGGTTTCTGAGACTCCAGTCAAAATCATCTTTGTGTTTCAGTTACGTGGGATCGGTTTGGTTTTCTTTCTTTTGTTCACAAAGCTGACACTTTAAAATTTCAGCTAACGGTGCCAACGCAAACTTTTCAATACTCAGATAAAATGTAATTTTCTTCTTTTTCTGCCTCTCCGAGAGGCATAACAAATAATGTGTAACACCCATCCCAAGCTTGGCTGGAATCCAGAGACTTTCCATGAAAAGAGACACTGGTAAAATCAGCATCTGCCGTGTACATCAAGATAGTGAAGGAAGAGCCGTGTCCACAGCAGCTGAAGAGCTGTCTATGCTGTATAAATACGCTGCAAATATGTGGGTGTGTTTCATGAATTGTTGCTCTTTGAGTTTTCTTGTCTTCAAAGAAATTTGGCTGAGGTACGTGTGGATACTGTTTTGGCAACTGGAGTCACGGAAATATGTACAAAGACTGTTGGGTTCTTCCCCCATGCTCTTATCTGTCCTTCCTGTATTTAAAATTCCCTTAAGTGTTTTGTTTTATTTTTCTAAACAACTCACATTTTTCTTTTAAAGGGACAAGGAGAATTATCTTTCTCCTGGGTGTAAATTATAGATAAATGCTTTTTCAAGATGCCTTTAAAATTTAAGGTAATGATGGAAACACACCACTTAAACTATGTTGTTTTTTAATGTTTCCTGTGGGCTACAAAAACTGTATGTTTGGGTGCCTAACAAATTGGGTAAAGGTACTTTTCCTCCCTCTTAAAATTCAGCTCCTTTTTCTCCTGAGGAAAAATGTCAAGATGGCTTTCTTGGTCACATGGCGGTTCCCCTCGAGTAGTAGTGTTTGCTGATTCTGCTGCAGTGTATTTCCCGTGGTGGCGGTGGGAATGCAGTATGGAATGCTTGCGTGGGGTTTCACCCGGATGGGACGCGGGCCGTGAGCTTTGCTGTGCCACGTGGCTGGGGTCGGACTGCGTGTGTGCTTAGTGTGCGAGGGGTAACGTGGGGTGAGGAAGGCCAGCTTCTCCATTGGGTAACATACACTAAATATTGACCCTGGCAGCTTTGAGGAGAATTTCTCGGAATTGTTGCACAGTGTGACTGGTTGAGCCATGTGCCCCAGTCTCTTGTTACAGGGCACTTCTCATTTTCGTTACGGTCCCTGAAATCCTAGTTTTGGTTCTGATAGCGCTCGCAGTGATTTTTAGAGCTGGCCTTCCTTTCTGCCAGAACATGTGTCTCGTTAGCTCTGGGGGGAGTGCTGTCACAGTCGGGGCTGTGGGCCGTGGGTGGTACAGGTCTCTCTCAGCGTCTTTGGATTTAGTTGAGAATTGGAGGTATGGGAAGAACATTAGGAGCTGATCAGTGGCGTTGGGAGTGAAAGAGTTAAGTATAGAAATCTGATTGCACAGCTGAAATCTCAATTTGAACTTCTGGTCTCTTGAGAGAAAATGCCATTCAGCACCGTTGCACAGAGTTATTTCATTCTTAATTTTAATTGACATGTCCCAGAATGCAACCTTCCCTTACAAACCCTCTCTGCAGAGATGTGTGTGAGCCAGTGTGTGTCTGTGCAGGCGACTTCCGTGGTTTACATTCAGGTCATCCTTCATTTCCCTTTTGATACCCGCATCCTTTCTGCCCACCTGATTCACTCAATAGGCTTATGAAATGTGAATGTATCTTTCCCTGAAGATGTTGGTCACCTCCTGGGATTTCGGCTTAATGACCTGACCCTGCTCCTTCCTCCCCTGTCCCTCCCACCTGCAGATGCCCGTTGAACAGGTAGAAGCGATGCCTTCATGCGAGTGTTGGCCCCTTGCCTTGGTGACGGGTGTCCTGAGGAACTTCAGTAAGAGGAAAATAATTCTTTTAGTCATGCTTGTAAAAAGGGCATTAATGTTTCAACTTCCCTTGCAAGGTTGATGGGAAACCTCAAGCAAAAACTTCTGCTGCTGTAACATCAATTTTTCACTCCTTTTCTGGGTTTAATTCAAACCCACTTATTTATAAACCCAGCAATAGCAACAGAACTGTGCAGCTCCATGCTGTAGTAGCTTTGGTGAGTAGAGACATTTGCCAAAAATATTTTTTATATCTCTAGTATTGATTACATTTTCCAAATAAACTGTATTATTGTCCAGTATTGGGATTATTCCAGAACTGAATTAACTTTCTTACAGCTTCTGTCTCTGTTTTGTATCTGATGAGCATCAGTTTAAAGAAACACTTCGCAAACAGCAAAGATCCGAAATGCACACAGTCATTACAAACATGGTGGAAAACTGTGCTTCAGAATATCAACTTGTGTTTTAATTTGGTTTTAACCTGTAGATGAGGAAAACTGCAGGCAGACCTGTAACAACGAAACCCGCTGTAGCTTGTAATGGATAGGGTCTAAATGCCTTGAAAATATAAATTTTCTGAGTAAAATTGATTTCTAGTTGTATTTTTGTGTTTTCTGTTATTTATTGTCTTTGTCTACATAGCTTCTTCATAGGAAAAAGAAAATTATATGGTGCATTCTTTAAATAAGTGTTTATTTTTTCTCTGTGAGCATAAATTGGATGTGCTGTGTTTTAACATGGGAAGTGGTTTTGTATCATTCCTACTTGATTGAGTTGAAGCAATCTGTTGTGTGTGAGTTACCCTGCCTAGGAAGCCTAAGCATTGCTCCTCACCACAAAAAAAACCCCAGTAGCCTGTTTTATGGCTGGTGTCTGATAAGGTTTGTATGCCCCTAGATAAAAAGAGACCAAGCTCCTGGGTTTTATCTTTGCAGCTGATCGGTCAGCTGTGATGGAGAAAAGGTGCGGATCAATACAGTGATGGCTGGGACTGAGAGCCTGGGTCATGGCCACTTTCCCTGCTTCCTGCTTATAAAGTGCTTGTCCCTAGGTGGGCATTCATTTCATAAATTCACAGCTAGAGTTTACAGTCACCATCACATCTTTCGATGTTTTTTTGATCTGTCACATACCTATACCTGGAATATTTCCTGCATGCAAGCTTTCTATTGCTGCCTGGTTGGTAAAAAAGTGAATTTTACCTCTCATGTGCTGTATGAGGTCCTGTAAAACGTGCTTTTGCTCCATTTCAGTCTGTTTAGCATGATACCAAGGCATACAAATAATGATCATTTCTGACCAGGTGTTTCTTCGTACAGATTACCACTGCAGGCTTAGTTCTTTAGGGGGTTTTCTGGTGTGACACTAAGAGCGGGAGGGGAGCCTACCTAGGCTTTGTCCATGGGTCATTTCAGCTGCTGTGATGTGACAGAATGTGTGGTCTACAAGAAGAGAAAACTAAATTTAGTTCTGTTAGCTGCTGGCCTTCTTTTGGTATTCTACTTCCTTTTGAAAAAAGGAGCTCCTTTGTTTGAATTTTAAGTAGGTGATTTAAAAATACTTTAATTTAGCGTGTTTATACTCTTGTACAGCTGACTGACTGCCTTAGCTGGGGTAGGGACTTTACCAATTATGAAAGCAGGTATCTAACTTGGTTTTGTGCAGCATTGGTGCAGAGCACAGCCTGCTGAAAAGCATGAGAGCTTTGTTGTCGGCAGAATCCTTAGTCTTGTGTATGTCTCCTCAAAAACCCAGAAGTTTCAGAATCTGTTAGTGTGTACCTGTGTGTTTCTAAACTAGCAAGTGCATAATATTACAGATACACCTTACAGGGGCTGTACCATAAAAATTTGGAAGGTGTCCCTCTGTGTGTTGGGTTTTTTCTTTCTTAAACTTTCTTCTATTCCCCACAGATACCCGTATGCCAAAGGTCTGGGGAAAAAACAAGTTGTTTATATGCAGACTGTTGTTCAGTCCAAGTGTGTATTATCGATGGTCACATGCTTTGCCTAAATATTTTATAAGCTCAGTGTGTAGTACCCTAACCCTGCCTTCTTTCTGTTGTCTGACTGTGCGTTTCCACTTATACCTCATTAGTAATCTAGACGGGCCTGAAGTGTGTAAGTTTTTATCAGATATTTGATTTCAGACCTGCTTTTTTCTGAAAGTTCCCCTTTGTTGTGCTCAAATGAGAGTTGTGCGCAGTAAGGAACTTTTTTCCTCTCCTGTGTTCTGACTATACAGTGCTGAAATAATCTTGTATGTGTGAAGGAGGGTGGCTCCTTGTCCCCTCATGCCTCCAGTGTGAGAGAAAGCTGTGCAGGTTCATGCCAGTGGGATAAACCAGGAAGGCAGGTTTTAGACTCAGCTTCAACATGAGCCCTACGACGACTGAGTGAGGAGCGTGTCCCGTGACAGGAGAGGCTCTGCACAGCAGTCGGTGTATGATAGCGATGTTTCAGGCCTACGGCCGCAGAACTAGGCTCTCGACACTCAACAACACCTGAAAGAAAAGTGGTGAGAAACGAGTTGGGGGAGCAGAGCTTTGGTTGCACTTGCAGTTTGCGTGGGGCAGAGTCCGGCAGTGAGCTGCCGGCACCTCTGTAACACCACGCAGCAGTGAGAGCTTTGTTCCCTTTGCTCTGCACTGGGAAGGAGAAGCAGCTCTGGTTCACCTCCTTGGAAAGACAGCGTTTGTGTTCCACGGAACAGTTTTAATACAACTGCTGTTCTTAGCGAAGGGGTTTTGACAGGTACTGAGCCTGAACAACGTTCTTGCGTTATTCCTGGGGTTCAGAGCACTGCCCCTTCTAGGATCGGGCCACAGAGTAGGAGAATGAAGAAAATCCAAAAAAAAAAAAAAAAAGGCAGCTGTTGGATAAATCTTTTCCATGCTCTGGTCTACATGCTTTCTTCTTCCTGCTCCCGAGTGCAACAGCGTATAGTTGCAACTGCTCTCTTGGTAATTGTGTTTTGACACAGAGAAGGAAGTACTTGATCCCTCTGCAGAGGGTCTGCTTTTCTACTGAAGTTTACAGTTGGGTATGACAGAAATTTACAGGAGCTTTGTCACTAAAAGTGGCAGAAATAGGTCTGGACCCCCTACAGGGCTTAGTAGACATAAAAACCCCTGAGGACAGGTTCACAGTAGCTGAAGTGATGAGCAATAGTCATCATCCCTGATTTTCTTTTTTGTTTGGGGGTGTGTGTGTCTGTTGAGTTCCATTCTTATTTGGGCCAGTGGAGAACTGCTTCTTGCTATTATGTTAGGGTCATTACCCTGAGGACAAGTGAAAACAGCTTATTGTTCAGATTCAAGCTCTAGAGTTTCAGTGTCCGGAGAAATTGGTTTCTGCCTTCTACCCATCCAGGCATATTCGGTGGAATCAATTTTTGATTCCTTGCTTAGTGATAGTTCTTTTAGGAGTATCATCATTTCTGAAGGCAATTTAATTTACAGGAAATGCATTGAGCTTCTTGCAGTGTGTGCATCAAGAAAATTTGAGTAGATAATTAATCTGAGGAACTAGAAATTAATTGGGAGGGAAATTGTTGCTTTAGAGATGTGCTAAATAATCACCATTTTACTATATTTAGCTGTCTGTTGAAGTAATATAAGATGTAGAGAAGATAAACCTCTGTGGCCTGGTAACTCTGTATTTTGGAGGGACAATACAATACAAACAGTCAAATGTTTCTTTAACTCACTGGACTTCTGTAAGTGCAGAAGGCAAGTCTGGGAGCTGCGGGATGTCTGGCTTGTAATATGCTTTTGAAAAATTCAGCTTTTTTTGTAGTTCTGCACAACTGGAAGCCACCCACTTGAGTGTGTAAACACTGACTGGCACTGGGGCTTGGAGGCTCTGCTGTCCCTCAGATTTGGGATGATGTCTGAGGAATGACCATGGGAGTAGTGTGACCCTTGAGGAGAGCAGCTATACCTCCTGTGGAGCTGTCTTTGGAAAGCAAACGAGTCAGTAGCAGTGGCAGGTTACTCCTGGGCTCTGTCTTAGGGCCTAAAATAGAAAGATAAAGCATTTGAAGAAGTGTTCCCTGCGTTTTCTTCAGGACTTTGCAATAGATAGCAGTGATCACCACCGCCACATGGTACACTTTGAAATCACTACGGAGCGGAAAAGGTGACGTCAGAAGCACACTAGGGACAAGGTGATGCTGCTCAGGGTCTTTTGATGAAATTCCATTTGCTGGATGTTGCATCATCTTTACACTCCAAAATGCCTTGCAGGTGGCTTAAATGCTACAGACTCTCAGATTAGCTCCAGACTCTGTGTTGTGTTTGGGGCTTTTTGCTTTGGGGGCCAAGGAATTTCTACCAAAGTAAGAGCAGGAGACTCTCTGCTCTTTGGTGGGGTGTTGATGGCACAGCAAGTCATTTTTGTTGGTGCTGAGTTGAACTTTCAGCCATGTGGTGATAATGCTGTCACTCTTGAGTTCAGTCTTTCCTCGTTAGAGAAGTTTAATTGAAATGTGGTGAATGAAGATTGTGTGGTGTATCAGTTGCACTTGTGTGTCTGACAATAGCAGGGACCAATTTAGTGAGCAGCACATCAGAGTGTACTATGGCTACTGATACAGAATCTAATCAAGGACCTTTTTTCTCATCAAGTGGTTGTGAATGTCAACGTATAATGATACGGGGAGTTGTGTCAATACCATGGAGACAGCCTGTTAGAAATTATATTAAATTAATTCTAGACTACGATGATGTGAAGGTTAGGCAAGCGCGGAAGTGTGACAGAGCAGATATTCTTAACACTGTAATAAATATATTGCAGATATAAAGAACATGTATGAGAACATGCCTCTTAACTCACTGCTGGGACCCTGTGATTAAAGGTGCCTGATTCAAGGGGGTTGATTTGCAGGATGGGAACCTCAGAAACCTGTTCCCTAAGTAAGTCAGGTCACAGACAGAGAATGAAGAGGGTTTATAATGATAATTGATGAAGAGCTGGATTTTAAGGAGCTTCTTAAAAGAGAGACTGTGGAGTGTATGTTTGCATGCCTTGGCTTCCTAAAGCAATCGTGTTAAGATCACAGTGTGAAGGTGTGCAGAGACAGCTTTGCTAGGCCATCCGATACAGGTGGGGAGAGAGCAGGTGAGAAAGAATGGGCAGGCTTTAAGGACATACCTGCTTTAAGCATCTCCCCTATTTTCTGGTCAGCTGCTATAGATAATTTTGAGACATCCTTTTGCTGTTTTACTCAAGGGAATGAATTCTGGAGGGGACTGACAGCGCTTTGTTATTGAGGTAAAGGTAAGCATTCCTGGATGCTGTGCTCTGCAGTGAGGAAATAAGGGAATGCAGCTTTGGGGTTATCTGAGGGAAAACCTCAGTACTTCTGGTGTTTGAGAAGTCTAACTTTACTCCTATATACGTTCAGGTATGGTCCGAGAGAGGTGCTATAAACTATGGGGAACAGATACTGAAGTGAATTTCTTGTTTTAATCTGTATCACTTCAGATTATGACATACTAACTTAATTATTGGGATGGACATGTGCATTCAGTAGGTATCTGGAAGACTATAAAGTGTTCCAAGTCTTATTTTTATACCTGTATTTGCATGTCTGATGAGTAGAAGGAAACTCATGATCTTCTGTGTCACGATAAGAAAGCAGTGCTGACTGAAGTCTGTTTGTTTAGCCTCAAGTAAAGATAATTAGGCATGTATTTATAGCTGCTGCAGATTTGAATGTGAGGGAGGCAATTCAGAAAGGCTTTGAGGTTTTTTTTTGTTTCCTGTTGGCTTGTTTTAGGTGGGTGGGAAGTGTCTAGAGAGGATCTGGAATGCAGATTTATAATTTCAAAAACAGTAGGTTATATTTTGCTGGCTAAAATGGAACTGAATGACCAAGTGGTTGAGGTTGGAGGGGGCCTCTGGAGGTCACGTGGCCCAGCCTGGCTGCTCAAGCAGGGCCACGTAGAGCCAGTCGCCTGGGACCATGTCAGTGGCTTTTGAGTATCTCCAGGGATGGAGACTGCAGCTTCCCTGGGCAATCTGTGCCAGTGGTCGGTCGCCCTCACAGTGAAAAAGTGTTTGCTGATGTTCACATGGAACCTCCTGTGTTTTTGTCTGTGCCCATTGCCTCTTGCCCTGTCCTTGGCCACCACTACAAAGGGCCTGGCTCTGTTGTCTCTGCACCCTCCCTTCAAGTGTTTATTTACACTGAGAGGATCCGCGTCCCTCCTTCCTTTGCTCTTCAGGCTGAAGAGTTCCAGTGCTCTCAGCCTTTCCTCACATGTCTCTCCTGTTCTGAGGAGCCCAGAACTGCACACAGGGCCCTCGCCTCACCAGCACTGAGTATGGGTGAAGGATCTCCTCCCTTCACCTGCTGGCAGTACTTAACCTCGTGCAGCCCAGGATGCTGCTCATGCACCTTTGCAGAAGCAGGTGGCTGGCTCACATCCACCCTGTGTCCATCAGAGCCTTGTCCTGCTCTGCTGAGCTGCTTTGCAGCTGGGTGTATTGCTGCCGGAGGGACTGCTCTTCCCCAGGTGCAGGGCTTTGCGCTTCCCTTGTTGAGCAAGGAACTAGATGGTCTTTAGGGTCCCTTCCAACCCAAACAGTTCTATGATTCTAACAAGGTGAAACGTGAAGTGAAAACAGTCAAGCATTTTCTTGAAGATGCTGAAAAATTCCAGACATAGACTTAAACAAGTCAAAACTCTGGTGTGCATAGCTTAAGCTCAGACGATGCTGTTAAAACCAATCTCTAATTTAGAAGTATGCACGTTGTTTCACACAGCTTGGAGTGAACAGAATACTGGTTTTGATAGGTTCCAGAACCTCTCTGTTCACGTGACCAGCTCAAACAAGAAAGGTGGCAAGGCATATCTACTCTAGGTTTTAGCAGACGTTACAGTTGGCTGCTGCCTGTTGTCTTTTCAAGTAAATGGTTTCTGGTTTCCATTTGCGTGTTGTTTGTTCAGGGAAATCTAATGTAAATAAATTGATTGTGGAATGTGGTTAGGGTTTTGTTCCAGAGTTCTCTTGATGCAGTTAACAAGGATTTTGTAGAGAAACTGCACACAGCCTTCCTCCTAGTGCATCTGCTGTGAGAACTGTAAAAAGGCCTTCATTCCGTCATTTATGCACTTCAGAACCTCACCAGACAGAGAAAAGGGCCAAAATTTGGAACGCTCGGTATGCCAAGAAATGTGGATGGGTGGGGCTTGAGTCACTGAACTCAGAATCTCTGAATGATACAGGTGGGTGTTTTGTGTCTGTCTGGAGACCTCGAGGGGTGGCTTACTTAGCAGAAGGGAATAAACACCACCGGGGGCTAATCGTCTCTCGCTGCTGAGGCGCCATGCACCTGAAGGCTTGCCGTTGCGGGAGGGGGCACGGCCTGGCAGCGCTTCTGTGCTGCTTGTCCTGTGCAGCCCCCTGAGCCAAAATAACCCTGCTGTTCTCTTCTCTGCATGGTATGAACGGGGAGGGAATGTGGCTAATTCAAGGGCATGTGATACCTCAATTACTGTTTGTAGGTGCAACGAGGTAGGAAGACTGAATTACTAAATTGGAAAAACTGCAGGAGATGCATTTTAATTATATTTTTTTGTCACCCTTTGAAATTTCTAGTCCAGCAGAATAAGAAACAGATGCTTTGAACACTGGACTTCCAGGGAGAAGGTGTGAAATGTAGACATACTTCTCATAATTCAATTCCTTTCATCTAGATGGTAAATAAAATAAAACTGCATACTTGATAAGGTTTATGCTTCACTCTTGATCAGTAAGTTTAATCGCTGGCTTATGTGAAGGGGGATGTCATCAGTGCCCTGAAGTCTAATGTGGAATTCTATTTTTTTCCTTGAATATGAATAACCAGCATGTGTCCATGTCAGGATTTTCTCCCTCCCAAATTAGAGTTTCGTGTTCTACATACTCTTTTAGAGAATGGTAAAAAGCATTTTAAATCTGGATTCACTTGGACCAAAGCAGGCTGGGAAATGGAGTTGTGTAGTTGGAAGCAAAGACAGAAAATTCAAGCTAAGTCCTACTTCTATTTTTAGTGACAGTAAGAATTAAGAGGAGATTTGTCTTGAGTTTTCAGCTCTGAAATAGTGTTACTGACATTGAGTTTGATTGAAATCTGAGAGAGTGATGATTTAAGGCCAAATGCTGGGAGTTTTTGTTCTCTTACGATGATAGTGTATGCTCCTCATAGGAGAAAACATTGCATTGTACCTGTCTGGTAGGGTATCTCTTAGACTTTGAGTGTGAAAAGGATGGTGCTTGTTTTAACCAAACAGTCCCAAGTCATGTTTTTCATTGCATCTTTAATGGTTTTGGGCACCTGTCTTGTTGAGACTGTTTTGTCCGCAGCAGGCTGTTCCATGGCCCAGTGCCTCCGTAGATGTTAATGGGTTCTTATGGAAGCATCGTGCCGGTCAGGCCAGCGTGGCTGCCTTAGCCGTGGGGTCAGTACGAGTTCAGGCTGGAAACCCTTAACTCCATGTGAATGATCAGTCTGCCTTTCTTTTCAGAAATGTCTCAATTAAATTAACTGCAGCTGAAATTGGATCAGAATAGCTGTAAGCTTACATAGGCAGGATGCAGCTGTCTTGTCATTAGTACTTTTTTTTTAATTATTATTTAGAGATTACTGTGGAAGGGACTAGCAGCAGGATCTTTTGAAGTAACCTGGAATTGTGATAATGATAAGATACAAGAGTTCAGTAACATCAGGAAAACAGGAGAGATCTCTTCTTCTAGTAGTGGGTTCGCTGTCTGTGCAAGCTGCATAGCTTAATATCTAGAAATAGTTGACTTTGTTTCCTTTGCCTGCCTCTTCCAATGTCCTGCTCTGTGCTCTTTCCAGAATAGGCATTTTGTGTGAGTCTCATGAACCGTGAGTTGGAGCAATGGTTTGTAGAGCACTGCAGAGAAGGCTGAGCATCATTTGTGTACCGTTATTTTGCCATACGTGACCTACGCATTGGATGCAAATTCTGTGTGTGGTTGTGACCCCCATCTTCTGAATTACTGTGTCTGCATTTCTGTGCTCTGAATTTTATTGATGATGAGACTTCAGTTAATGGTAATGCCTGCTGTAGCAGGTTGAGGTGTGGGGGATGAGGACATAAAAGATAGTTGGAGTGATAGGAGAGCCTTGAAAACTGGTTTAAAAAGCTTTTGTAAGAGAGCTAAAGTGATTGTACTGTCTCTAGAAAAACTTCACTGTTTTGGTTCGGAAAGTGATACACTGAGTTTTATCTATTGCAAACTTCCAAACTGACTATTGCCAGTTGGGGAACGCAGTTCTGCGGGGCATTTGTGCAGAGGAAGCTGTACAGTAATTGGAGGAGAAACATCTGGTAGTCCAGCAGTGTGGTTGAATACATGCCAGCTTTTAATTGTGGTATGTGGATCCCACTGATGTTTCCAGGGGCATTTGGAATGGCAGCAAACTAGTTAGCCAAGTGTAGGAGGATCATTGCTGCGGAAATGCTCCCTGTGAAGTTTCCACACTTTAAGGGACCAGAAAGGGGTTTTTTGTCTTCCTTTAAATGTGACAGATGCTGATCAAGTCAAGAAATATTCAGGCTTTTCTTTGCTTGATCATGGAATTGATGTGCGCTTTCCATTCCAGTGGTTTTGAATAATTCCAACTCCACGTTTCTCATCCGCTGGGAAGAGGACGTAGCATGCTGTATGTAGCAGTGGGGTACCTTAACTTGCCATGACTTTTGGAATGCGATCACTGGCATTTTAACCACCCGGGTTAATGTCTTTATTTTTCTTTCTTGTTCTTGGAAGGTCTGCGAAGAGCATGTAGAATATTCGGTGCCATAAGGCACCGAACTCCGAGCTGGGTCTTTGGCCGGTCTCGTCTGGTTACCATTCCTGGCTTTCCCTGCTTCCTCTCTGGGTGTAAGAATGCTCCATGAGCCCTCACTGGAGTAGGGGGAGGGTGAATCTTCTTTACTCCTACTAATTACATTGCTCATCATCAAAAAGCCAGGAGACTTAGTGGAAAGTAAGGAAAGAGGACACCTTCAAAAGCTGGAAGTTGGACTGGCCTTACAAGGAGGCTTCCCGGTCCCTCCGCGGCAAGGCGGCACGTGACACGCCGTCTTGCGTGGAACAGAGCAAACCGTTGGAAGCTGCTTCTTTATCCCCTGAACACTGGTGAAAACTCAGGAGTTTGCTCTCATGGGTGGTTCCTGTGCAGGCATTTAGCTTGGTGTGTTGGAGATGGTGTCAGATTGCTGTCCTGGCTGCTCCTCCGTAGGTGTTTCATTTCAAATATCTCTCTTGAATACCATGGTACCTCTGTCCTCTCTTTTTCCTAGTTTCTTTGGTAGTATGCATACATCGGAGTGCTAGTGTAGCTTTGTCAGCGCAATGGATGTAGCCGTGGTAGGTCCCCCGGCAGCTTGGAGCCCTCGCTTACCTGACAGGTACAGTTTGAAGGAGCAGGTGGAAAGGTGAATGCTGTAGGAATTGTTGATACACAGGTTAACCCTGCAGGCAGGTCCTGACAGTTCCTCTTTGGTTGTCAGGGAGCTGTTGCAGGCAACTTCCTCTGTTCCCAGGCTGATGCAAGGCACCTTCTCCCTAGAGCAATTACTTCCCTTGTCAGGGTCTTTCCAGGGTCTCAGCACTCCTCCTCTGCTGATCATCTGGAGCGAATGTGACTGCCTGAGACTTGCTGAGGGAACTGCTCTGTAGAGACGGTATTGATGGAGAGGTTAATCATGGTGAACAGGTTCTTGCCCCTTCGCTCTTGGTCACTGAAAACCCGTTAGCAGCCCCTGGCAAAAGAGGATAATCTGCTGGTGCTGCTGTTTGATTAGTGCAACTTCTGGGGGGACTGTCCCAAGGCTGCATGACTCTGATGCTTCTGAAAGTCTGAGGAAGGTAGTTATTTCAATAGAAACTCTCCATAAGTCTTGCTAAGTTGCATTAAACTTGATGATAGGTGCATTTCGAGATTGCGTTGCACTTCTCTGTGTACTGGATGTTCCAAAAAGTAAAGTTAAAAAAAGTGTGCAAGTTTAGGCAGTGTTTGGTGTCTGAACTGCTCACTGTCAAATTTCCACTGTGTCCTATCAATTTTCCTGCTCAGTGGTGCCAGGAGAGTGGCCGCACCCAGAAAGGCATCACTACTCACCACGAATCACCGAAAGTTGATTTGTTAACTGGAAGAGTTGCACTTAAAAAAAGAGGGGGAGGGGAGGAGAGAAAAATGCTTACCACGTGTTCTCAGCTCGTTGCAAGCAGAAGGCATTATTTACTTTATATAAGCCTCTTTTCTGTCTGTTGCATAATTTCTGGCATAATTTTTTTTTGCTTGTGTAAAAAAAAAAAAAAAAAATCCTGAAAAGAAGGTAGCTTTAGTGAATAATTTTCTTCAAGTGACAGTATTCTAGATTACTTCAAAGATGTTTCCTCAGTACTGAATTTTGGGTCTGTATAATAACTTCATTGATGTTTGAAATGGATTGGTTAGGGTGCTGTTCTCTGGGTAATGGCATGTCAGCTTAATACATATTCTAATGCTCTTGGCTAGGACTGAATGGAAGTTACTCGAGTGAGAATTTCCCAGTGACACTAGAGCCTGAAAACTGGCATTGTGCAATGTGCGTGGTTACAATGAGGCAGCTTTACTGGAATACAACAAAAAGACTGTGTCTTTAGTTTAAAAAAAAAAAACCCAAAAAAACCAGATTTGATTGTTTTACAAAGGTGATTCAGAAACTTGAACTTGTTTTTTTACATAAAGGCTATTAAAGTATCCATTTGTAATCATTGTAATGAGTAATTCTTACAGTGCATTAATAGTTAGCCCTATGAGTACATACAATCTAAAGCCACATTTTTAAAATTCCTGCATCAGTGCAATTTCTGCAGTAATGAGAGAGCCTGGCTTTAATGGAATGGACAGACTTTCTCTGTATGAAAGACAAATGGCT
The DNA here is from genome assembly GCF_000690775.1 of Eurypyga helias. Taxonomy (NCBI): domain Eukaryota; kingdom Metazoa; phylum Chordata; class Aves; order Eurypygiformes; family Eurypygidae; genus Eurypyga; species Eurypyga helias. The sequence goes on from NW_010259440.1 coordinate 22,631, forward strand.
ACCAAAGAAAAAGGTAGGAACTTTTAATAAGATCAAGACACAGGAAGAAATAATGGGAAGGATTTCTGGAAAAGGGTCTTGCCTGTTGTGTAATAATGGATGTAATAATGTAATAAAATGTAATAAAAACCATGTAGGATATAGCAGGAAGAAGCGAATCAGGTTCCCAGGTCAGTGCAGTAGTTGGTATGGAGTGTCTTAGTTCAAGACAAAAAAATGAAAGAAATGGGAATTCTTAATGGGAGATAAATCTGGTGAATATAAACTTATTTCTCCATCTAACCCGAGGACAAAGAGAAGTAGCTTGATAACCAGTCCATGGTACTTGGTAGGGCTAACAGATTATAGGGTCCATGTCTGGGCCCCTGCTAATGGTCTCTGACTCTGTTTTGCTGACTTAGACTATTTTTACACATTCTTGAGAAAGATTTGCTTTTTTTAATTGACTTACTGACTTTCAGATGCCCTTCTCTGCCACTATAGTTATTTGAAGACTTTAACTCAGAGATTTCATTTAAAACTAAAGACATAAAGTCATGATTCCCGGAAAGACTGGATGACTTTAAAAGGAAACTGGGAAGGTTTCTCGTTCATCAAGATTATCAGCTATTTAGAAAACTCAGCATCCTTTTGCCACATCATTTCCATATGTGTATGATTTCTGTATGTAACAAAACCAACCAACCCAAACTTGTAGTCAAGAGTAGCCTTATGTAGCCTTTGAATTTCTGGATGGGATTTTCACTGTTCTGTGGGACGGCATGACAGTGCCAGTCCTCACTGCTCTGCCATCTAACCGAGCAGAAAACCAAGCCAGAGAAGGTAAGTGCCAAACAGCTGAACGTTGTGGGACTGTGAGCAGCCTTTGCTGTTGCCTTGCATCTGTCCACATCTCAGGAAGGTAGGTATCTTTATTTATGTAGTTGGCTGTAGCATTTATACCTCCTTAGGGTCACTTCGGCCATTCCAGGGGCGGTGATGTTGAGAACCGGGAAAAGTCTGGAAGGATCTTTGTGTATAATTGTCTCTTATAGATGCTGAGAAGAAAACATTAAATCCTTAGAAAGGTCCAAAGTGCTTATTAGCTGTCAGTGCTGCACTCTGGTTTTAATCTCCGTATTTGAGAGTTAATTGGTCTGTGGAATCCTATAATTTACTTGGGTCAAAATGCTCCGATTGCATCGTTATAGGTTATGTGCTGATACATTTTCCTCTAAACTTTAAAGAGGAAAGAAGCTAACTCGAGTTTTATTTTGAAGTGTATGTATCTAGTTTGCAAGGGAACTGCTCTTTGAGAGCAGTAGTGAAATACATCATAAGGGAGTAAGTTATCGACAGGTTTTGGGGTGGGTTTGGAGTTTTTTTTAGTGTAGTGAAAAACTGTGTGTTTGGCCTTAGTGAGTTGCTGCCAGGCCCTTCACATTTCTGATCATATTAATTTTGGTGTGGTTTAATTTAGTTTTGTCTTGACATGCTGATTGATTCCTGTGTTTTTTTACAACCAGCTCCAATTACTGAGTAGGCACAAATGATAGCAGGATTCCCTGCTGTCGGTAGGCATTCCTATAGCAAGCTGCTTTTTTCTGGAGCAAATACTGCTTCTTTAGGTCAGGAAAAACGACTTCTGCTACTTCGTGACCAACCACTTCTGCTGCTCCTGAAATGTGGAAACTAGTCATTGATGACATGAACATCACACTGTTTTCATTAATTAAATGCCACTACGAAGTTGAGTCCTGGAATTGGTGATCCATCAGAAACTGTGTATTCAGGGGAAAGCTTTTTTTATTAGCCTGATAATTTGGTATTTGCTTCACAGACTGGCTTCGGTCTTGTTTTCCCTGTCCAGGTAGTCACTCTGGTTTGGGCTGGCAAGAAAGTGCTGCGTTTTCTAAGCTCTGAAGGACTGTCCAAACCAGCTTTTCACTTCACTGGGCTGTGGGATAAATTTTTTGGACAGTTCTGCTAGGGATGGGAAACTTCCAGGGTAAAAGCATGTGTGTGTTTGGAAACACTTGGCTGGTATCCCCAAGGTTGAAGCCCTGTATCCTGTTCTGTTGGAGCAGCAGAAGGGTTAGCACCCCTGTGCTAGTATTAGTATTCATTTGGGAGCTTTACAGCTGCACAGCTCCGGCTCACAGCAGTGCCTGTGTGGTACAGCGTTCCTTAGCAGTCTTACAGAAGTGCTTACTCCATCCCTGCTTTTGAGACTTTGCATAAATGGATAGGACCCACTTCTGTTACATTCTTTAACTTTTAAACATGTTTTTATTCCCCCTCGCCTTCTGTCTTCCTTTCCCGGAGGTGGCCCAAGTGTTTCAGAAACAGCATAGTCAACTGGAGCTCATTGAATAATTCAGTTGTTGCCTGAAGTGATAGTAAAAAGAGGACGACCCATTTAATAAATCAACCAGAGCTAAAAGCTCTGTGGTTTGTAAAAATGTTCATCTGCCCTCCCTCTGAACTACCCAAATTTCTCTTCTGAACATATTTTCCCCTCTCGGTTGGGATTTCCCTGCTCTGGAAAGGTGCCTGATCTACCTGCAGGTTATTCTTGCAAGTAGTTGCTGTTCAGCGGATTTTTTTCAGAGAATACGGGGGGTGTTGCTTCAGCAAGATGGCACATTGTGAACCACTCTCTCCATCCACAGTGTTCCTGGCTAGTTGTCCTCTCTGATGGCTGCTTCTTGGCGTTCCGCCCGCTGAGGGCCGAGCGGGAAGGCGTTCCGCCAAACTGCTGCAGCCTGTGCTTCCCAGGCGCTGCTGGTGTCACCTCTGTGCTTTCTTGACCATTTTTAACCCAAGAAATAAAGGTGTGTTGGGGTTTAATGAAACATGTGTTGTGAAGGAATGTAAAGTGACCTACCCTTTTTATATATGCTCCTGTGTTTCTTAAAAAAGCTCAAAGTGCTCTTTATTTCTTATTTGTGCATTGTGCCTCTCTTATCTAAAACAGATCTAAATGCAAAATACTGTCTTTAAGGGACATTGCACAGAAATATGACTGCCTAGGGAAGTTCATTAACCTTTTGTTAAAGACATTCTTCTGTCTATAGTCTGTGTCAGACTTCTGTTTAATGCCTTTGGACAGGCGCTTGCCAGTACATCAGTGTGTTAGTGTGGAAATTGCTTTTTCATTGTTGCTGTAATTGTAAAATAATCCCTCTATTATACCCACCCAATGATCACTGCATTAACTTTCTGCTGAGCTCCAGCATTTCTTGATGCCTGGTCGTGCCTGTTGAAATGAGAGGTATTTGTTAAACTGGCTTTTCAGTTGTGGCTCCATCAGAAAACCGGCATAGTGATTGGTAGGAGAAACTCGCCAAATGCCTTGAAACATCATCTTATGTATAGTTGGGTGTTTTGTGGGTTTTCCCCCTTTTTTTAACTGGACCCTCTTTCAGTGTATGTGTTGTCTAGGCTGATGCTCACCATCTTAGGTTACCGAGCTTTGTGTTCCAGAGGCTGCTGGCGACGACGTGTGCTAACACTGCTGTGTATAAGTGATAGTAGCTTTAAAATCAAGGTCTGGGGGAAACGATACATTTGCTTCTCTTGCCTGTTTTGGCTGGAGAGTTGAATTAGCAGCTGAAATGTGTGCTGTGATGTGTTAAACAGCACTGAATAGGAGGCTACAAAGATAATCCTCTGGGGACAGGCAGTTGAGGTTGGCACCTTTCAGCCCTGAACCCAGAGCAGGCTTAGCTGTTCTGTTGTCAGTACTGAGGTAGTGACTTTTTCAATAAAGTTTTGTACCCTTTGAAGCATCCCAAACCTATTCCTTAATCAAGAGGTAGAGTACAAGGTAACACTATGCCTGATCATTTTCAAAAGCTTTTGGCTATTTTTGTTTTCTGCTGTGTTTATTTTTTTTTTGTAAATGGTTGATTGCTTTCTCTCTAGCTGTAAGGCAAAAAGCTTCCCATTGCAACATGACACTTCTTCCCCAGCCCCTTCTCGCAAGTGTATTCAAAACTAAATTAAAAAAAGCCACTGGGTGTTCTTGTTTGTTTCTCTTGAAACACAATCAAGTTCAGATGACTTACTCCAGACGTAAGCTAGAGAGACTGAAGAGTGTGTCTTTGTTTTTTTGTACCGTTATCTGCTCTCCAGGGTGGGATCCGCTTGTGCGTGCTGGTTGGTGTGCTATGTCGGCAACCTGCGGGTTCAAAAATGACCCAGGTCTAGAAGAGAAGTTGACCTAAGCTTAAAAAAGCACAAAGAATTGAAGCATCTCATGTCTCCTAATATATTGTCTGCATTTGAACCTTGAGACAACTTAAGGTTTTGTTTTTCAAGCTCTTCCAAAGCACTACCAGAGTTAAAGTAATTTAAGTGACTGCTGAGCTTCCCTAAGAGGTGTGGATAACTGTTGGGTGGCAGCTAGCGTCATGGTCCCTTGCCACACAAAGCCATCATTGCGGAAGTCATGCTGGGGAAGTCACCAGCATCCTTGCTCTGTGATGGGGAAGGGTTGGAGAAAGAATGAAAGCCAGAGATCATGCATCCGTGCTTTACAGACTCTTCTTGGCTTAAGTCACCCCCACCTCCCCCAGTAAATTAATATCTCCTTCCTCACCCCGAAACAAAATACTATGACTTGTACAACAGGGAGGTAATAAGTACAGCAGAGTCAGACTGGCATAGGAAGGACATGAAATAACAGACTTGTTTTGGTTAGTAGTTTTGAGTGCTTTTCCTGTAAATGAAGCTTCAACTGGCTGTGTTTAACTGCAGGAGGAAAAGGTGAGTGACTAGCCTTGAAGTGTGCTATCCCTTGTCTACCATCAGGAATGGTTTGGAGCCCATTTCTTGTTTAAGAAACTACTTTTAAGGAAATATGGCTAATTTGGAGGTCTTTAGGAGTGTATTTTCCAGAGGGAGGTCAGGCATGTTTTGGTTTTAAGCTCCATTTAAAAAGTAAGCTTGCCAGTTTCCACAGATCAGCTTTAGCTTTATTTTTCCCACTTGCCATACCAACAGCAACTTACGTTATCAAATGTGTGACCAGGCCAAGTCAATAAATTCTAAATGCATCCTAAATTATTTTCTGTCTGCCTGGTGCATTTTTATGAGTTATTGGAAGGCTCACTTGATGTGCCTTCAGATGAGCAGGGGAAATTAAACTGTTTTCCTCTTCTTCCCTCACCATGATAGACTGATACGCTTTGGCTTGAAATTACAAAATGTCCTTTTAAGGTCTCTGAAGTAGACAACAGAGTTGGTCTCAACTGTCTTTTTCAAAAGAATGTCTGTAAAGACTTTTTTTCTTCCTATTCAGAAACTGAAAAAGATCTTTTTCCCCTTTGAAATCATACTCTACTACTGAAAGACTGTCCTTGTCCAGACGGAAACCTTTTTGTGTTACTAAAGGAAAAAAAACATCCAGGGTGTATGACTTTCATACTGTATTGTCTTGATGCAACCATGTTCAGATAATTGTCCTCTGTAATGTTTCTGCATTACCATATTGAGGAACCTGGCCCCTACGGGGTTACGCGCATCAGAAGATTATGATGTGTTTTACTAAGCGGTTTGCTGTTGGATGTGTTCATGCAGAAGCTGGCAGAAGCACAAGCCGCTCTTGTGTACACGCTGCGGGGTGCCAGCCACGCGTTTGCCTGTGCGTTCAAGTCGCTAGAGGTGGTGGTGTGGGAGCTGGTTCAAAAATGCTTTGCTCCACAGAACGTGGTTGTCCTGTTCACGTTTCCCTGTGCGTAGGAGATGAAATCTCTTGGTACTTTAAGGTTTCTTTTTTGCTTATTACAAGCAAAAAAATACTTTTGTACTGTAAAGGTTTATATTCCTTCCATCTGCTAACACTGGTGGGAGAAATACTGGGTGTCAGCAGAACTCGGGTGCTTTTGAAAATGTTGTCCAAAAATTTTAAGATCAGAAAAAACCAAGTCAGTAAAACTGGGGCTGCTTAGTGACCTATTTCATCTGCATCAAATCCAAGAAGTTAGGGGTGTCATTCAACTGCTGCATAAATAAATAACTTGTAAAGCCACCCTTTTGACCAACAAAAGGGCTCTTTGCAGTAGACAAGTGGTACTGGCCTGTTAGTCTGTCAGACTGACTGCTGTTCTGTTCTTGGCTTCCTGACAGCACAGGGAATACTTGGTTAGGTTTCCGTATGCAACCCCTGACATCCTTCAAATGCAAGAACATTTTATTTCAAGTCTAGGGATATCTCTTCATGCTAAGGCAGAGTGGTTTGGCTGGCTCAGTTGGAGAACAGTTGCCCTGGTTTTTTTTGTGGGAGAAGGATGTTGTGTTTTTAACAGAGAAGGATGATGATGTTGGGCCAGCAGCTCTTTGGCTGCCTGCCTTGCAGCCTGCCGGCAGACCCTGTTGCACAAGGCAGCCTCACCGGTGCAGCAGATGGTGGGACCAGTGCCGTGGTGAGCCGTGTAGTTACAAGGAACGATAGCTTATTGTCAACCACGTCTATTGATTAATTAACACAGATCACCAGCAAGGATGCAGAGAAGAAAAAAATCATTTTCCCCAGAAGGATCATTATAAAGTAAAGGCAGGAGTGAGCTGGTGAGCTACCAAAAGCACTGAAGAGGCTTCGCAAGAGGCATGGAAGTGCATGTATACAGATAGTCAAAATTGGTGGTAAGACTTGAAAATCTACAGAGTGATGCTGTTTTCCAACTATTCATCTAACCGGGAGTGATGTTCACGTGAGTGGGAGACGTCTTCAGGCTTCGTAATTGTCACGACAGCCACGCTGTTCTTGGTGTCAGTGTGAAGAAATAGCAGAGTTTGAGATTTGACCTATGGATGTATGTAGAGCTGACTTGAGGCTGGAGACTAGAAGAGAACCTTTTTATTTTTATGAGGAAAAGGTTTTTAAAAGTACGTGGATGATCTGAAGAGGAGAAAATACTTGAAAAGCTCCTATTAGTGTTGATGTTGAACTGCAGGACCAATGAAAAGGCTTCTTTCAGAATTTAGGGGTAAGAAATGTGGGGCAGGGAATTTCTGAGGTACTTGATGGACCTGGTCTACCTACAGAGTTTTCACTTGCTGGTCAGCTAAAAGGTAACAACTTCTCTAGGCTGGATTGTTGTTTGCTTTTTCCCTTACTTTGTTGTTAGCACATTAAAGAATCTGAGAGATGATTGTGTTGATACTTCCCAGGAGGAAAGAAGCTTCCATTAATCCAGCAACTTCAGGAAAAAATTGAGGTTAGACTTTGTGGAATTGAACTGAGACTCTACAAGTAACCTGAACTTGAAGACTTAGAGGTCATCAAGTTTCTTGAAAGAGGATGAACATACGTTGTCTGCCATAGGGTTAGTCACTATACATCCCTGTTCCACAGGCTCTCCATTATTCCAGTGGTGGAGTCAGGTTGTCCCAGTGCAGCAGCCTGTTCCCTGTGCCTCTCTTGAAGTGAGCAGTCCCTAGAACACCATGCACAGTAGACCCAGCTGTGCTGAGAATGGCTGCAATGGATGGTAGGTTGTAGGACTGAAGTGAGATGGTTTCATTTGGCCCAATGCCTTTGAGAGGGGCTGGTAATAAGAACTCTGAGGCAGAGCTCCTGTGAATTGTATTTGATGGTTGTGAAAGGGGAGAAAGAAATGGCTCATGCTGATGTATTGGTCAGAGAGCTGGCTTTTCAGAGTTACTACATGAGAGGTTGAATGCTTCAGGCATGTACTGAAGAAGACGGATGTTGGGCATCAGATACTAAGGTAGGGTGGGCAGTAAAGAAGCAGAGAGAATGCTGTTTGAAAATATTGAAGGAGATTAGAACTGCTGTGCTACGGAAGTGGTAGCTGTTGTTAAGAATTTAAAAAAATTACATACTGAGGCCAGCAAGTGCTTTTGGCATGGGGAAGGCTTAGGAGAAGTTCAGCAAAAACCATCTGAACTGTAGCTGTATGGAAGGGAAACAAGTATGAGGGGAAGAGAACATGATGAGGAAAGGCTCCGGGGCCCCAGCCAGGAATCTCAAGCCAGTGAACTTTGGAGGACTGTGAAGTTTTCTGCTTTGGTCATTTCGGTGTTTAGTGCTGGTATAGTCTCGCTGCCATGAGAGTGAATTGCAGTCAGTATTCATGGGAGTTCTGCAGTTTCAAGTCCTGTGTAGTCAATCCCTCTTGTTTGAATCTAGCCACATTCTGCATTTCACCAGGAGCCTGAAGTGATATGCAACATCTGCGTGCAGCATTGCTGAAATTCCTGATAAATGACTTCCAGAGGCAACCTTCCGTTTGTGGGACATTTCACAAAATCTGCCGCACAGTTATCAGCCACGTTAAAGAACTGGAGGCTTCTCTTTGGATGATGGGAGAGACAGGAGTTTGTTGGGCACTGGTGCACTTTGAGGCTTACTTGCTGTTGATGACAACTGGTGTGTCACATCGGCTCAGCATAACTGGAGGCACTGAAACATGGGGGGAATCCGTCACGAGTCTGTGCTTCAGTTTCCTCTTCTGTGAAATAAGTAGCCTTTAAAAAGAATGCTGGTGTTGAAGTTGTCAGGACTTAGAGATTGTGGTGATTGTGAGCTGTAAAATGTTATTGGAAGGTGGTTGGATTATTTTAAGTTATACGATACGCATGAAAACAGGACCTTTGTTTGCTTGGGACATCTCCTGCAGTATTGGAGAGCTGTTCTTGTCCCTGCTTCGTAGCAAGGTCACTTCTGTCAATACCATCCAGATGTGTATCCTCGGGGTTTGTCTAAACATGGTTTTCACTGCGTGGTGTTAATAGCCCTTACGCTGGCTCCCAGCGGGGTCCCACCCTTGTGCTTTCACCTCCCTGTTTATCCACTTTTGCTACCCTCCCACTGCTTTTCTATTTTTTTCTTGCTTCAGCTGTCTTGATTTAACGGTTTAGGGGGAATAAATTTTACCCCTTCCTCCTATGGGAGAGAAAAATAAAAAAGAAAAAAGGAGGGACTAGAAAGCCTGTTACAGAGAAATGGTGGTTAGAAAGGAGGGACTAGAAAGCCCGTTACAGAGAAATGGTGGTTAGAAAGAGACCTGAACGTTTCTACCCCTGGGACTCTTCCTGGCAGCAGAGAAGCAGTGTAAAATTCTGGGGTAGGTTTGCCGTGCAGGGTTAACCATTTGGGAAGTCATCTCCTATTAAGATACTTGTGGTATTCGAACTGGATTGATGTAAATGGTGAGAAGCAGGAAGCTCTGTCTCTGTTGATACTCCCTGCATGGTGTAACAGGAATGGCAGTACCTGCACGGGCATGCTCTGGTGTTGTAAGAGAGGACGTTCAAGAGCCTGCACTAAGATGGCATTTGTCTCCTCTGCTCTTGTTTCTTTTGACAAGTACCAGGTGATTGTTATTGAGCTTGGGAACAGGTTATGGAAGGTTTTTCCTCATTGCTGGTAGGTGAAGAAGGGATGCTCTGTGTGTGCAAATGCAAGGGATGAAACCAAGCACATCCTTCAAAATGTGCAACGTGATAGTGTCATTGCTCAAGGCATTTAGTACTGAAGTCAGCGTAGGAAATAACTGCTTCAAGCCAGCATGGTCATAATCCAATCAAAACTTCATTTTTTGCCTGATTGTGTTGGCCTGAGCAAGTCAAATGTTACCCAATTTTCTGACCCAGTTCTGCTTTGTGCCTCCAGGACAAACTGTTATATGCTTCTGTCTTTTCAAATGTATGTTTTTGAATGTGTTTGAGTTCCTGAACCATTTCAGAGATGGAGGAGAGTAGTATAACACTCAAGAAAAAATTATAAAAGCTTCCAATTGGATTTCCACCCACCCCCGGCCTCCAACTTTTGTTTTCCTGATGCCTTTATCCTACCAGAAGCAACATGTTCCTTCATTTGAATTGCTGCAGTGACATGGATTTAGCAGAGCTGTACCTTAAGCGTGCCAGGATAGGTGAGGGCTAAATGAGGCTTCCTGATGAAGGGTGTCCTATGTCACTAAGCTTTCTGCTCAGGCTGGGCTTTTCATTTTAGGGTAGTGTGATATTGGCCAGAGTTGGGCTGTTTGAGTTTGCTAAAAGATCTTTTAAATGAGGTCTTAAGAAATAGACTGTAAATCCCATGAGTTCATGAAAAATAAGTTTTTGGAAAGGTAGAAATGGTTGCCGGGTTATAGGATTGAATTAAAAGTGAAGAGCTCGACTCTAACTGCTGCTGCTGACATAGCATTCCATGTGCGGCTGCTCATCTACAAAATGGGAAGTGGTCCTGTTTTTTCCTCAGTTTTGTGAAGTGGCTGAGAATCCATGGCTTAGCTGTCATGGAGTTATAAATCAAAGATGCCTCTTGTCATGGTTGTTTATTTATCCCAGTTTATAACATTCGAATGAGAAATTCCAGCATTTTGCTTGCCTGATATTTAACTGGGCATTGGCAGCATGAGCCAGAGTTGGCTCTTGACTTAAATGAAGCCACATTCATTTAACAGAGTTACGCTGTAGATTAATTTTCCTCACAGTGCCAAATCTGGGACACTAGTCAAGTAGGTTCTGCTGGCCTAAACGTGTGCTAAGATCTTCACTGCAAGGTCTGAGGTCTGCACAGAATTGTGTGTGTGCATAACAGCTTTTTTTCATAACACAGCTGCTCTAAATAATTTGCCTGTACAGCATTTGGCAGGAAAAAATCTACAGACCAAGATGGTTGGCTTTTGTTTAATATTTTTAATTGGCATTTGGTGTGCTGTGTAAATTTGCCCTGGCTGTCCAAATGATATTTGGCCAGATTTACATCCTCTCACACCCAAAGTACTGTAATTTCTCAGAAGAGTGTGTTATATAAAGCTTGCACAGATTGTGTGGTTGCTTTTTTTTTTTGGCTATATTACAGTATCGGGTTTTACCTCCTGTGTAAATCTTCGGGTTACCATCCGTGGTGCTGCTGGAAGCAATGATCTGCATTATTTCAGGTGCTCAGTAAACAGACAAGAGGAAACTGGTAGTTCTTCTGCTGTTGCTAAATGGAAAATCAGTTTCACTGCTTTTTAATGCTCTAATTTGTTATTAGCCTAAGAAGCATTTATTTCAGAAATGGAGAGATTGGTGTTTGTAACTATGCTGTAATTACAGTCACAGTGGTACATAGTCACCCTTCTCAGAGCACAAAGGATTCTATGCCTAAAAACTGCTATGCAAGGCAGGACAATTAAAAAGTTATTTAAATAAACGGTTTGTACTGAGGGCTTTGACTCCTCACACCCACCCACACCGACTGCTGTTTGGAAAGGCGCGAGGAAAGCACCACTCCCTGGGTAGGAACTCACGCACGGCTGCGGCTTTGTCTTTGTTCCAGTTGTGTTTTGCCACTTGGAGTGAAGTTGCTGTGTGCTTGTCCACCAAGTAAAAGTCTCCCAGTTGCTTCCCCATTCTTATTTTTCTCCCAGGCTCCAGCTATTGCACGGTACCTGAAGGTTAGGTCACTCTGCGGGAGCAGAAGGGAACAGTGTTAGACCTGCTAATACAACCTCTCGGGCCAGTATGTGTGCTGACTTCAGTTACCATCTCCAGGAAAGATGAAAATACCCCAATTTGAGCCTTATAAATGCTAAACTGAAATGAGGTGTAGAAGGGTGAAATGCACTGTGTCTTTTTCTTAAGGAAATCACAAGTGCGGTCCCTTTTTGAAAGGGAAATGTGGATGGAGGATATGTGGATATGGATATGTGGATGGAGGATATGATGGAGGGCATATGGAGAGCTGCAACTGCAATTCCTCATGCCCTTCAGAAGGTGTGTTGTACTTGTTTTCCAAGTGAGCACTACTGTGTGTTTATAGAAATCCTGATTTTTGGAGGAACAATTGATGAAGCTCTATGCAAAGTACTGAATTCAAAAGCAACAGGTGAGGAAAAGGAAAATGGATTAATAACACAGCGATTCACATGTTCCCTCCGTTGGGAGCGTTGCCCTTGTTCATGTAGGAAGGTGATACTTTTTCCTGAAATAAAATTGGAAAATCAGGGGTAACCATCCTGAAAGTCCACACAAAGGCTATAGGGGAACTGATGTTAGAAGAGACAGAGGAAGCTTTCATAACACTGTGCTGTATTGAGCTGTGGAATGATTGAACATTCTCAAGGGGGTTAGAAACCCAATAAAGCTGTTGGGGGAGGCTGCGGGGGATGGACCCGCAATGAGCAGAAGCCTAGATAGTCTGAACTGGTGTCTTCAGTGTCTCTGATCTTGGCTTACGGAACGAGGTTATTATGTAGATGCTCATAATGAATTAGATAAACAGTGAAATAATTAACAATGTAGGCACTTAAATGGTTATTGCAGGGTGTAGAGCCGACTTTATTTAGATGAATGAGGTAGTTTGTTCCAGCATTAGCTATGCCCTGGCAAAAAGGACTTTTCCCCTTTTTTTAATGAATAAACACCCCAAACAGAAGGTAGTCTGGATTTCACTGGAAAGACAGCACTGTTGTCTGCTTCCTTTAGAGGGGGAACATCAGAGACTGACTCTGTGCGACTTCTAAAAATACTTTCTTGGTGTTCTTAAATGTGAAAAGCTCCTCACGTTCTTTGATACAGTAGTAGAGATCATCAGTTCATCAAATGTTGATACTTGACTTAGTATCTCATTAGATTGTCTACAACACAATTTTCCAGGTGCTGTTAGAATAAATGTCAAAGTCTGCCTGCATTTTTGCCATTCTCTGAGCTGCTGATTTTTTTCCCTCAACTCGTTTTTAGGCCTGAGCCATCAGTCAGCAGAGTTGCTTCCACTAGAATGCTCAAGATTTCTTGTTGTAAGACCTGGTCAGCTGTAGGAATTCAGATATTTCACACCTAGTGACTGGATCCCAAACTGGAGAACGTTCATGCTGGGAGACTTCTGGCAGTATTCTAATGTCTTTTCTTGATCAATGTATGTCAGCTTAAGTGAACCTAATAGTGCATTGTGTGGCTTTTACCATTCTTACTCAGTACAGCTAATTTAGCAAGACTTGCAAGCTGTTTGCTTTAGCATTCTTTTTTTTACACATACAACTTGTGTAGCCCACTGCCTCTCCCAATGAAAAAGAACAGCCATTACCAGTGGTGAAAACCCCTGACCTCAGTTCTGCAGCTTTCCTTTATCTGTTGCAATGGAGCATCCCATCTGTGCAAGGCTCTGGTGTTGTGTGAGAAAATGCAAGGACATTCAGGTTCCTGCAAAACTTGACCGAGTTTCTGATACTTAAAGGTGTGTTACAGGTGCGATGATCTCCCCTATTCTCTTTTTTAAAGAACAAAGGAAACAAGACTTAGGAAGTTGAGTGTGACTGCAGAGACCAGTACTGGGAGTGGATGCTGCTGTATATACTCTGTGTGATTTGGTTTTCTTTTTAAAGGTGTTACCAGAGATACGAAATGCAACTGTCATGCCAAGCCTGTCTTGGGGGAATGCTATTAGTAAATCCCCAGCTGTGAATTGTTTTTCAGCAATGTTAAGTCAGATCAATGCAAGCAGTTATATTTCCCTGTTGTCTTTTTGCATGCTATGTGTACATGTTCATCTGGCCTTTCCTTATTAAACCAGTCCAGCCGTTTGGTTCTTTGAATTCCCTAGTCATCCAGCTATTTTTGGCTAAGACTGATACCTCTCACTGTTCCCAGAACATCTTGGAGATCTACAGTGGTATCTTGATGGGAAAAACACTTCTGTCATTTATCGTCATGGATTTCTCTATCAGGAGGCAAATTTCAGGCAGGAAACAAAGCATTTAAGCATGCTTCATGAAGCTGCTTCTTGATTATTTTTGTCTTTGTATTTTGATACATAGACCACACAAAATATCAAATTGTCAAAGATTCTCCTGAATTCCTATTGCAAGCCTTTATAGTAGGGAAGATGTGTTAGGATGGCTATGCTGGTGTGTGTAGTCTGTTCCAGTGTGAATTTTATACATTACAGATGGCCTTGCATGGATTTTATTATTATTAAAAGTGGCTTCACTCTAGAGTAATTCCTGTGCTTCAGTGGCTTTATTTTATTTCAGAAGAGCATTGTTTTTCCTTCAGGTCACAGTATTTGCATCAGGAGTTACTCTTGAGAAGCTGTAGCTGTGTCTTTCCTACAGTCAGCCTCCAGGTAAAACTACAACTACAGAAGACATCAAGAACTCCTCTGACAAGCTGTGCTGGGAAACGGAAAGTTGGACTCAGAAACTTTTTGAGAGCTTTTGGTATATTTCTGTCTTGCAGAAAGTCACTAGCACTGTCTTGTCTGGGGAGATCTTTGCAGGAAGTCGCTTTTATTTAACTCTGTCTTGAAAAACTTGAACAATATTTTCCTTTTGAGAGCAGAGAGGCTGACAAGTGAGGTAAATCTAAATCAAATGGCTTGGTTCCGCTGACTGCACAAGCTGTGGATTTACAGATAAATGAAAACGTAGCTGTGGCTTTTTCCCTTTTCACCATTCCCATTTGGTATTTCCCTCTCCCTTTGTGAGATGCTTTCATGTTCTGGCAGTGGAGACGCGTTAGCTTCTTGTGACCTGCTCAGGTTAGCTCCTCTGAAATCCCTTTTGAGCAAGAGCTGTGGGTCAGGGCCTGAGCCAGCGCTTAATGGAGCGAGCGTGTGTCGCTTCTGTTGTCGGTTGCCTTTTGGGCTGCGTTTAGCCCTTCCCCAGAGCAACACTGCAGATGTGAAAGAATGAATATGACATTTTTCCGAGGGCTGGGCAGGGAGTCACGGTAGATGCAATCTTTCACCACCCACTGCATTGTCTCTGCACGCAGAGCCTCCTTCAGCCTTGACCTCATGTCAGTCCTCCCTCGCTCCTCAGAGTCTGTGCTCCTAGGGGTGAAGCTGGCAGTGCGAGTCACATCTTCACATCTTGTCACCTAGTCCGATTTATACAAAAAGCAGTTAAAATAATGTTTGCAAATTAATCCACTGTATAATGGTTACCTTGTATGACAGAAGACAAGATTTGATCTGGCATGCAGTTCGTGTACTTGAAATCATTTCTCCTGACCTATGGGTTTTGATTTAACACCTTTGACTCCCCAGCTATGGTGCTGAGACTGAAAAATGCTGCAGTTTTTTAAACACCTCTAGCTGGATTTTGCATGATGTTTCTCATATTTTTTTCTTCAAAGAAAGCAGCAGTGAAGAAACAGAGGAAAGCCTGAGAGTTGTTCTATATTTGATTTGCTTGGAAATTAAGCACTAATGTCTTCCAGGTGGACAGCAAATATGTTATGAAGCCTTCTGTATCTGCATGCAGAGCAGTGAACCAAAACAAAGTGCAGTGTACGGTAAAGATTCCTCTAAGCCTGAATCCTTGAAGAGCAAATAGGTGCCTCTAGGAACAGCTCAGCCTGTATGAAGGGGGTTATTGAGGCTATATTGACATGATGTTGTGGGTACTGTGGTTACTGCTTCTTCACATCCTTTGTGTAGGCTTATGCTGTGTCAGAGTGGCTGGAAACTGAACATTTATCATTTTTGTTGTCATACGCTTTTTACTAGCATCTGGAGAGAAATACCTTCTGCTAAATGAAATGTCAAAGGATTTAATCATTGGATGGGGCAGATAGTCTGAATTACAGAGAGGCAGTTCATGGCTTTGAGAGATTTGCTATCTCTCAGAAAGATGAAGGGCTGCACCCAGTTCCATGTGGCACGTTGCAAATCTTTCAGAAACAACTCTCCCAGGCAGGAGTCTGCTGCCCCCCTTTTTGTATTTGCTGTGTTCTTAACCACTGCATTGTGTGCTGGTGTTTTGTACTGGTCGCCTCCAGAGCCCTCATGTGCCCAGTGTGAAATGACAACATGTTTGCCCAACAGGTAGCACAGATGCTGCTGGCTCCCGTTGCAGCCTGCTTCACAGCAAACGGTATTCTCTGGAGGCAGCTTTAATTTTGGTTCTAGTTATTATGTATTTGTAAAAAAATTCTTATTAGTGAGGCCTCTGGTTAAGGAATGTGATTTTTAAGCCTCTCTACAGCCCCTTCTGTTCCTTACCAGCCTAAGCTGGCAGTGACTTCCATAGGAAGCTAGTTTTGAAGATGTTACTGTCACACCTGTCTATATTGATCCCTCTTTCTTGTGTGGTGTGCTTTAGCTGTTTCCTGCAGCAGAATCCTCATGTTGAAGTTCTCAGCTTCCTTTTCTTGAGGTCTTCAGTATGGTATTGCAGCTGTACCCATGTACCCAAGACCTTTCTGATATTGTGAGAGCAGTTTCTGTCTAAACAACAAACGTGTGGTCCTTGGGCCTGTTCAGGTTGCAGTAGACAGTGTGGTCTTGTGGTGGTGGTAAGGTAGTAAAGCCTTGGAACAGTGTTTTAATTGAGCTGGGACAGTGCTTTTCTGCTGCAGATGTTGACCGTAGAGTGTTTCTGACAGGGAGCCATGACAGCTCGCTTCATCTGTGTCAGGGATGCTGTTGCTGCGGTCTGAGTTCATCACTGGGTGTGGTAATTACAGTGGTGGTGCTCAAGTTCCTGAGTCGGACCAAGTGGGTATTGTGTACGTGAGGGAATGCTGAAACTGGAGACCTGAACTAAATAAACATTAAAGGCCTTCGGATCTGTTAGAGAGCCTGCCATAATGGGTGCTCCCTGAATCTGACCCAGGGTTTTGCAGGCCTGTGCACTGTGGTGGTGCTTCCAGGGGTTTGGGAGAGGTGGCATCGTGGGGGAGGAGGAACGTATCGGTGAGTAATTTGTCCTCGTGGATGAGAGAACCTGTGCTAGCATGCTTGTAGGGCTGCTCACCTGCCTCTGCCACTGCAGCCTGGGCTTACACAGTCAGGCTGGGGAAGGATGACGACTGTACCAGGAATGACCGGAGTCGTGGACTCTCAGCTGACGCTGATGTGTGGTGAGTCAAGTCTCTCCATGAGACAGATAACATTGGAAAAATGATGTCATTGTACAGACTTGTCAGGTGTAGTCAGAATCAAAAATGCCTCTCCTGCACTGCTGAAAGGGAGTAGGAGGAGAGGGTATGGTGGATGTAAGGATTAGTTTGGTAGTAGTGGCACCAGTCAGGGGGACTAGATTGTAAGGGTTAAGTGTGTGGAAGGACCACCGGGGTAACTGCAGGTGGTGGGCCAGTGGCCTCAGGTCAGCATCTTCCTTCTGTTCTTGTGCTACACACCACACTTGTATCTGAAGTAAGAGCATGTGTTGGGGTTTTGGGGTTTTCTGAGTGATCATGGGTTGGAGATTTTAAATGCATTTTCCATGACTTCTACATAGAGGGACACACTCTAAATTTGGTGAAAAGAAAAACAAATTAGTTTTTTTGGACTGATTGAAGTGTCCTGATGAACTTCCTGGGTAGTCCCCACAGCTGACACCTTTCAGTAGTATCTGTAGGTCTTCAGTCTTAGAAACACAGCAGAGCATATGGGGAACCAATTAATTCCATATATATTAATTAATAAACACTTTCCTCTAAGGAAGACCTTACACACATCTGCTGTTTGGCCCAAAATTGCCTGCATGCATGAATGGGTAGTGAACATGCCTTCCTGAGTTGTCACTTGTGATTTCTCTTGATAGGCTGGGGGCTGCCTCCTCTAGACTGCTGCTGCCAGGCTTTTAGAAAAGCAGACTGCAGCTAATGCTTAAGCTGTCTCAGCCACCAGCGTTCTCACATGTAAGTGATCTCAACACAAGCTGGTTTTCACCACTGCCCTGTGGACTGTGTAGCGGAGTCTGGCCGGCACCCGACAGTCTATGGTCTCTTTGTTTTGAGAAGCACACTTCATCAGTGGTGTGCATGTGGAAGTATCAGCGCTGAATATGGCTATTTTATGTACCGAAGCATATGCAGGCACTTGTGAAGAAGGGCTGTTGCATGAATGGGTAGTGTATAGTCAGCGCCCTCCTTGTAATATGGAACAGCTTTGCATCTGTATGTGGTACTGCACGGACTCGAGCATTGTAGACTGAGTAGTTAATAGACACTGCAGGGCAATTCTGCTGAATTACAAGCCTCTATTCAATTTATCCTCTTTACTGTTCTCTCTCAGAGCTATATGATCTTGATGACAGACGAATGGACTTTTTTAGAAAACTAATGCTTGTGTTGCAAGATCTTGACCAGAATCGCTGCCCCTACAACTTCCCCACCTGCTCCTGACAACAAATTAGTTCTCTTGTGAATCTTTTGTAGTAGTAACAAGATTTAAGTGGCTTGCAGAAGCGATTTCCTACTGACCATTTGAACTAGCTTGACTGGTGAAACTGCGGAATACTATACTTAATACTATAAGCAATGAATTTCACTGATTTC
Organism: Eurypyga helias; assembly: GCF_000690775.1. Classification (NCBI taxonomy): domain Eukaryota; kingdom Metazoa; phylum Chordata; class Aves; order Eurypygiformes; family Eurypygidae; genus Eurypyga; species Eurypyga helias. The sequence continues at coordinate 40,859 of NW_010259440.1, forward strand.
TTCTGCCCTGGTGTTGCTGCAGGTGTGAAGGTAATGTTCTTCAAGGAATGCACTCAGTGGCCTGTTCTTAAGTGGCTTTTTTAAACTGTGTAAAGTTCTATTAAACTCATGTGGATTTGTATTCTTC
>NW_010259440.1:41002-44034 GCF_000690775.1 Eurypyga helias
TTATTGGAATGCAAATACCTGATGATGGAAAATCACCTTCACTGCAAAATATGGCAGTGCTACAGAATTGGCAGTGAGCAGAGATGTGACCTTCCTGGTAGAGGATTGCGCCACACATGCTGAAGTTAGTCTCTCCTTATGGTTTCTCGGGTTCTTCCCATTACGTGAAATACTCTCAGTTTAAAAAATGGTCTTTTTTCTTGTGTTACGTGAGCGACTGTGAAAAAGAGGAGAGATTTTTTCATTAAAATCTGCAAAGAGTGCAGAGGGTTATCTGACTATCTCCCTGCCATCTGGAGAAGTTATGGGTATAAAATGTGATTATGATGACAAAACAATTTTATCAATTATATCTTTTAAAAATCATTAAGATCTCAAAAATATTTAAAATTTTAATATCCTATTTGAACTTCATGAAAGAAACAGTGAAGTGCCTCTTCAGCCCTTGTTCACTGCTACGTATTTGTATGGCTTTTGCTGCCAGCTTTCCTTTGGGGTATTTCAAAACACTGTTAGGATGGGACAACTTGAGCTTCTGGACACAAATCCCATACGAAGAGGTGTGTTTCCCAGTAGGAGCCTTGGTGTGTGCCTTCCCATGCGTACCTTCTGATGGTGTGCCACTTCAACACAATCACGGCTGCTCGCGATAGGTCAGAGAAAGTAGAGAGCTCAGAGTTCATATGTCTCATCTTCTAAGGAGCAGCAGGTGTCTGGGTTAAAGGAGGGCTTACTTCAGCAGCTTGCCAAATAGTTTGAGATGTTTGAAATTAATGAGTTGAGAGTAAAGCATCTTTTATTAATGTTTGCATATCTGTGGTCATGTATAAATTAGTATGATAGAACAGCTGCTGCATGCCCTGTTCCCCTTTCTCAAGGAAAAACTCTCTGAATACACCTATAAATACTGAATAGGAAATAGGAAATTATTTGGTTATTTCAGAACATGATTCAGTGCTATGAAGTGCTGTGCAGTATTCAGTCACTTCTGGGTTGTTCATGTGCTTTGATTTTCATTAGTACAATTTATATTTAACGTCTTTATTGGTATGGTCAGGTATCACCTATCAGAATGTCACTGGCCTTTCAGACACATACCTAACCCTTTCTACTTAGGACTTGCAGCCTGTATTCTTAGCAAGGAAAATTATTAATCCCTGATGAGTGTGACTGAAATGATACATGAAGTCAGCAGAAATCTTTCTACCCAGTGGGCTGGCAGGGCATGTCTATAAGCCAGCAAGCTGCAGTGCTTTGCAAAATATTGTGGATCCAAAAGCACAATGAATTGTGACTACCCATTTTACAAAGCTAGGATTAAGAATAGCTGTAACATCTACTGCTGAGGGTATAAAGAGCAAGTTACCTGGTATATTTCCTGGGTTCCCAAACACCTTTTAGATGTATACGAAGAGCCTGCTGTATTATGTTGTGTGGCTTTGAAGTGAATGATAGTTATGCTTCCTTTAATTTTCTAAATGAAGCTGTACTCTGTTTAAACTCCTTGGCAGGAATATTTTCCAGTGTTTTTCTGTCATCAGAGTTGCTGATGGTTCCTTATTAAGAAGTTGATTTAATTTCTGCATGTGTGAACTGATAAATGGTGGGAAGCTGTAAATACTGATGTGTTTGGCCACTGTTGACGTGGATAATTGAATGAAGTGTGGAAGCAGGCGAGTTTTTCCGCCTGCGGTGTGTGAAGCGTTCATTGGTGTCTGACAGAATTTGCTGTTGGGATGGGTAGCTTTGTCTTCCACCCAAATGGCTACGTTTACTCATCCTGACTTGCTAGCTGTCATCCCTTGTAAACCAGATACACTCGTTTGGCTCGGTGTTCGTGCCTTGTTGCACTTCCTTGGTATGTGTGGCTCTGGGCAGCCTTCCCCCTGGGCCGGCTCGGTGTCAGATGCTGCTGGGAGGCTGGGAACGGTGCGGCTGGCACAGCAGCCTGTGATGTGGGAGATGGGTTGGGATACGTCTGGAGTTGTGCTCCCTGGGAGCATCTCAGAAAGACCCTTTCTGTCCTTTTCTGAATGAATTGCTCACACGCTGGTATGGAACAGTTCGGGCGCTGTCAGTTCCTCCTGGATGTACCTACACCTAGCGGTAGGTCACGAGCAAGGATGGTGCTGTTGCTGAGTGTTGGCTTGTGTAAAATGGAATGCTTGGCTTTCAGCATTCAGTGTTCAGGTTTCTCGTGTTTTATCTCTACCCTGTCAGTAAGGACCAGTACAGGAGATGCATCTAATGAGGGCTTAGCAACAAAAACTCAGTCTAGGCAAACCACATAAAAAGCCAAAGAATGACATTGCGTTGTTTGGAAATCAGAGTATATTAATCATAGAATCACAGGATGGTTTGGGTTGGAACGGACCTTAAAGATCATCTAGTTCCAACCCGCTGCCATGGGCAGGGACACCTTCCGCTAGACCAGGTTGCTCCAAGCCTCATCCAGCCTGGCCTTGAAGACATCCAGGGATGGGGCATCCACAACATCTCTGGGCAACCTGTTCCAGTGCCTCACCACCCTCTCTGTGAAGAATTTCTTCCTGATATCTAACCTAAACCTCCCTGTTTTCAATTTGTACCCGTTACCCCTTGTCCTGTCACTACAGGCTCTTGTAAAAAGTCCTCTCCCAGCACCCTTGTAGCCCCTTCAGATACTGGAAAGCTGCAATGAGGTCTCCTTGGAGCCTCCTCTTCTCCAGGCTGAACAAGCCTGCCACGTGTGGAGTGAGCTACTATTCGTCTAAAGATTTATACGGCAGACTGACATAGTTCTCTCATAGTTGCCCCCTCCTCCCCTTTTCCTACCAGTTTTTTTTTAATGTGAAAGCCTGTGATTTGGCTTTCACATGATACTTTTCCCACTTAGGGATTCTGTCTTGTCTCTGTTTTTTTCCTGTCTTCCCCTCTCCTTTCCCTGCCATGCATTGTTTTGGTTTTCCCCTCCCTGGCTTTATGGATTTTTGTCAGCCTGTCCTTGAGCACATCTTCACTTGTTAAGAATAACTCTGGATCAGCAAACCTGA
>NW_010259440.1:44056-101046 GCF_000690775.1 Eurypyga helias
TTTGGAGATGTTTTTTCTGCTGCTGGGGACTCTGGAAAGGTGTTCAAAGGCACCATTCTCTCCTTAGAAACAGGGTAGAGCCAGAAGCTGAAAACCAAAGGAGAATGAACCCTGCAAATGTGTATTTCTGATGGTGTTTCCAGGGTGAATGCTGGGAGCAGGAGCACTGTTTATGGGAAGGATGTTCATTGCTGGTGCTGGGCTGCTTGTTGCTAGAGCAGTACTGATTGAGCCTGTCCAACTGTTTAAAAAAGGATCGTGGGATGACTGACGTGTTTGTTCTTGGTGAAGAGTTGGAAGAAAAATAAAACAACTACCTTTGAATGTGGAGCAAGACAGCTGTGTGTACAGATGATACAAGGGGTGCTAATGGGGTACGGAGAACTGCGTTCCTCTGATGCACTCACAGGCGTTGCACCGTAAGAACCAGTTTATTTCTGCCAAAACTTTAGTAGTGGAGGTGAGTCTTAATGGAAGCAGTTCCTGTCAAATGAAGGAGAGAAAGTAAGGCTGGTTACCTGGATGCTGCATATTCTGCCAAAAAGGAAGAAAGTGGCATATGCTGTACAATCCTGAATAACAAAGGGGGACTGACACAGGAGGCTGGTTTGCCTGGAAGCGAGGTAGTCACTGCTGCCAGCGCGTACGTAGGGAATTAGGCACTTTGAAGGGTTTTGGCCAGGCTGCGTGCGAGCTGGCTAGAAGTTTACTAACACACCGTATCCTATTTGCAGCCTCAGCTTGGCGGGGCTCCTTTAGGAAAATTAGAAATTCCCTTTCCTGGCATAACGCTGCTACAAGGAGTGGGAGTGAAACACAGCTGTCCTATCCCTGGGTTGAAACAGCAGACTCACAGCCTGTCTTGCCAACCGTAGGGAAGTACAGCGTTCAGCGTGTGGATCTAGTTTTCTGACTGATGCTCGCTAATAGCAAGTCCTTAATTTCATGCTGCATGATCTCATGTTATCTCTCTGTGTTTAATTGAGAAATGGCTCTGAAAAACCCTCTGAGAACCTGCTTGAAAGTGACTTAGATCTCTGGCTCTAGGGCTGCGCCTTGTCCTCATCTTTATCATATGCGAGTTCCATTGTGAAGTGCCAAACAAATGCACAACAGAAGAAATAATAAAGATGCTATGTAAATGACTGGGCGGCTGGCAAGTGTGGTTGGATGTTACAATTCAGAGGCTTTAATCCAGAAATGCTGACTGGACGCACAGTGCCAATAGGAGTGGTCGCAGAGATGCAGACTTCCAGCAAGCGTGTGGAACACTGAGCCAGAGCTGGTGTAAAATGAAAAAAGGATGAACACATTTAACTAAGAAATTGAAAGCTATTTTACTTTTCTAGTGCAGACACCTCTGGGCAAGTGACTTCCACCTTAGCTTAAATGACTTTTCCTTTCTGAGGTTCATGCTCATCATGCAGTAATAGCAGCCTTTTCTAAATCGCCTGACTGTCGATATTTAGCATTCTTCTTACACACTGAATGGGCCCAGTGGCTTCCCATTATTTTGTAGGTGACTGACTGGATAAATGACCCTCATCTCATCTCTTCTCCCCCCCTTCCCTTTTCCCTCAGTCAATGGTTTCTCCCATTATGCAGCCATCTCGGTTACCCTGGCACAACAGGTTTTAGGAGCTGTGCTGTATATAGCAGAGGTTGGGGATGGAACAGACAGTTGTTCTTCGGTGATGGTGGTTTCTCAGTTGAGTTGACACAGTGCCCTGGTTGCAACTTGGCCTTGTTTGAAGTACCCCAGGCCCAGGGTTCCCCATGACTCACTGGTGGGAGAAGGGGAAGCCAAAGCCATCGCTGAATGAGGAACCTTTGTTAGCCCTTTCCCTGGCTGACAGAAATCTTTTTACTGCATTTAAGTATCACTTGCTGGAGGGGATCTGGGGGCAGTCCTTCAGAAACTTCAAATAAATAGTTCTTAGGCTGAGAAATCTTTGGAGCAGTTTCGCAGTCAAGTAGTGTACTTGTGTGCATGCCCGTGAGAACTTCTCCGTTATCAGGTGTCTTATTAAATAGAAATGTATTTCTTAAAACTAAAGAGGCCCAACCTATTAAGTGGTGACAAATTTTAGCATTTAAGTTCTTCTTATTTTGCCATTTACACTTGCTGTGTAAAAATTAAAACAGAATGTGTGTGTCTTGTCAGCCCTTGGCTTCCTGACCCTGGGAGGAGTTAAACCTTTAGCTCTGAGACTGAAGGGTTCTCTGTCAACTCTCCGTTACACCTTCAGGCACCTGAAGGCTAATCAAATTGCCCCGTGAGCTTCTTTTTCAGGTGAATAGCTTGGACCTTAGGATGGGATGAGAGATCTTGCTGATCCTTCCCTGTGGCTGTTAACTGTGCTCTGAGCCCACACCAGTCTATCCACATCCTTCCCCAGCTGCAGATAGGAGAGCTGAACAGGTTGTCCCAGTAGTGACGATGAAATGTTCTTAGTCAGCATTTTCCCTGATATCCATGTGTTTTTCATCTGTGTTTTTCTCTTTCTACTGTTCACTGCTAGCTTAATACTGGTTTAGCAAGTCTGCCTGCTGTCTCTCTAGTCTGAGAGGTCTGTCCATGTACAAGCAGCAGCTGTAAGCTCACTCAGTCTTAGGAAATACAGAGGGAATGTGTGAAGTAAATGGACTCCTGGGGAAAAAAAAGCCCCTGGTGAACTGTTGGACAGTTGAAACAGCACAGTAACTGCATTGCACTTGGGAAAATTGTCTTGCTGCTGGAATCTCTTCCATTTGGAAGATTTACGGCAGATGGAGTGGCTTCTGGCTTTGTTGGCTTGTTTGTGTCTGTTGGTGTTCAGATGGACTTGTAGTCATCCAGAGACCTCCCGTGCAGTTTCTTTCCTGCTGTCACATTTTTGCTCACATAATGCTGAGAGCTGGGCCTCTGTTAGAGGCCATTCACACATTTCCAGCTATGCTTTGTTTAGACGGTGGCTTTTGGTGTGGGGCTGAGAGGGAGGGGTGGGGGCAAGATGCTGAGGGAAGGAGTTGAATGTGATTTAACATGGGTAATCTCTTGGGGAGCTGTTTAGACTGAAACGGTCCTGCTGTCTTGGTGCCAAGCAAACCTGCTTTAGTGCTTAATAGTGGGAGACATTGGCAAGCACATTACTTATGAGAAGGGTGATTAGATTTATTGTCAATCACTTTGTATTCCCTAGGATGAGAAATAATTTATTTAAGAAATGGCTTACTTAGAATGCAGGCTTAAAAATTCATCAGTGATCCATTTGTTCTGTCTCCATCAAGATTATGAAAGTGAGGTTTTTGCCTTTTGTGTTGTGGTGATGTGTTTTGCCACAATAAGCATTTTTTGTGTGTGTGGTTCGGTTCTACAGGCAAGATCATGGGTGGGTGAGGAGCTTAGTTAAATTTAACGCTGATCTGATAAGGCTGCTAGGACACCCAAATAATGTTCCAGTCTTGGTCGTAATTCAAAGAATGCAGAGACGCTTTACATCTGCCTTGAAGTTAAAAAAGCAATTCTCTAAGGTAGTTTTGTAGCAGTGCAAGTGGGCGTGTGTGTGTTGGCCTAAAACTGACAGGCTGGGTCTGGCAGATTTTTGTTTAACGCAGTAGTCGTGTTTAAGTGGCTGGGGTAGAGTCTGGCGCACACGGGCTGCACAAAGAAACTTCTGCAGTTACTCTGCCAAACTGACAGTTCTGGTTTTTTGTTTTAGATGAAGAACCTAGCTTGTACTTCTGGCATCTATGTGCGTGTCAGTTTGTGGACTTGATGTCTGGTAATAACATGCATCAGTTTAATTTATGACCCAAACTCTGCCGGGCCACGAAGAAATGAAAGCTGAATGCCTGTGTTGCAGAAAGGAATGTACAAATGAGTCATCCTACACCACCCTTAATGCCAGCATTGAGGAGGCAGCAGGTGAAGGAAAAAGCTTGCTGGAAAGTTGTAATCCATGATGTAACCTCATCCTACCAAAAATCTCCCTAATTCAGCCCTGATTAGTTCATCTGAAAGACTGCAGAGCGGAAGTGAGTCAGGTCTGTTCTGGGTTTGGTCAAAGATTAGGCATGCAGATTTGCATTGTGTCTGTCTTTGGGAGGTAATTTGGCAAATCACAGTGAACTCTGTACACATCTCAAGCAGGAAATGACTGTTTCTCACCATCTAGTATGGTTTTCTAGTGGGTGAACTTTCCAGATAAACACTAGCCATGCTGTTGACAGCTAAGAGAAATTGGGCTAGCCCTAACACTCTCTGTGCCAGGTACTCTTTCTCTTTTTTAGCCTTTAGCATTTTCATATTTAAAATAATGTCTTATGGTTCTGTTTTACTACTTGATCTTTGTGAACCGCTGCGGGAGAAAAAGGGCTTGTGACTATAGGACTGAATGATGAATTATGACACTTTTATCCAGTTCTGGGTTCTACCACAGACTTCTTACTCTGGGGCTTTGAGGCCTGGATTTATCCCCCAGGTTTAATGCTTTCTTCAAGTGCTTGGCATCATTTTTCTGCGGGGTTGGTGGCAAGAGCTGGATGTGTCCAAGGAGGTGATTCAATCTGTGCAAGTTCTGAACTGTTCTCTGAAGCTCCTTTTCTTCTCTTCGGCTAAAGAGGGAGAATTAAGTTATTGTGCATTTAGATACCTCAGTAAGATGCCTGAAGGTAATCGCTGTGAATTTGAACCTCTTGCGCGTGCATCTGTTTCCCTACCTGGGAATTTGTGTCTTCACTCTTCCTTCTGGGAGCTGTTTAGGTCAGCAGACTGCCCTATCACACTGCAGCAGTATTGCCCTTTTGCAAACTAGTGATTGTTTTGTTCTGAAAATCAGTGGGCATGTGTGATTTGCCAAGCCTTATCTTCAGTGCAGTGGGACTGATTAACACCTAAGTTTTAAGTATATATGATCACATCTGTTGACTGACGTGTAATGTCGTGCCATCTTTGGTTAACACCCAGACAATCTGAAAAGCAAGGCAAGGCAGCACAGAGCCCTGAGAGATGTCTTACTTGTCAAAGTGACAAATTGCCCTTTCTGATTCAGAGGAGCAGCTTGCATGGCAGGGCTAAGTAGCTGCTGAAGAAAGGGGAGGAGAGCATGGGAAAAATACCCTATTTGTTTAGGCCTTCCCATGTATTTTTTGTTGTTTGTTGCTCTGAGTTGAGGCTCTTTATTTTCCTTCGTCTGCAACAACTTAACAGCAGGTTGAGAGGAGCAAAGCCTCTGGGATTCTGCCTCTCCCACTTCTCGTTCTTATATACTGTTTACAACCTCCTCCAGTTTTCTAGCTTTGTATGGAAAAGTTCAGTGGGTCAGCTTTCCCTTTAGCTTCATCCATCATTCCAGTCAATTAGAAATAGTTGAGGGCCAATTGCCCGGTCTTCCATTAACTGAGACACTTCAGATTGTTTAAAATAGCATAAAAGCCCTCTTTGTTGACCGTTGGGCAAGCACTGTAGATTTCCCTGTTGATGGGCAGTTACCGCGTGGCTGAACAGAACCCCAGTGTGTCTTCGGTACTTGAGGGATGAATATTACTACTACAGGCCTTGTCTGGGTTTTGATTCCTTCTCCTTCACCTCTGCCTCTTGCTTTCCCTCAAAGGTGTGATGCCCTCAGATGGTGAATTACCATGCCTGCTTGCAAAAAAAAGCTGCTCTTTGTGGCTTTTCAAAACTTGTGTCCTAAGAGGGTGTTGGTTTGGGTTTTTTTTCCCAGTTGCTGAAATGTTCCTTTTTAACCTTGGTGCTTTAAAAGCTTTTGGCATTATTTGTTCATTGCTTGTCGTGTGTGTTTCTGAAGGACAAAGGAAGTGTGTAAGTGCTCAGGAAACAGTCCGTGCATTGTGATGTGTGGCTGAGTTCATTCTGGTACCCCATGCCAGGACAGCTTGCTTTCATTTAGGGCTAACATTTTCCTTGTGTTCTGAACTTGCCAGCCTTAGGGTAGAGCTTGTGTGAGCGCTCTGACAGAGAGCTTGAAGCCTGTCACAGGTTACTATGTTTGGGTTCACAGTGAAGTGAGCTGAATCCGTTGTATGTATACATACATATATATTTATATATATACACATACATATATATAAAAATAATATATGCATATATTTTTTAATATATATATATGTAACGAACACATTTTGTTTCATGTGAGATTTAACCAGAAAAGTAGGCTCACTGAGTGGAGGTCAGTTTATCCGCAGCAAAGCAGATATTTATGTATTCCCATCTTGAAGGAGCTTGCAAGGTAGACCGTGGTATTAAGTGTTATCCATCGCCTGGGTTTCAGCATAGGCTAGTCCATGTGCTTTTCGTTCTTCCAGTGCCATTTTGCCTGAGTAATGTGTCATGCTTTGGTCCCAGTAGTGCTTCCCAGATTGTCAGAAGTTTGGATAGATGTGACTGAGCACCTGTGCTTGGTGCTGAAGACCTGCACCTTGTTGTGTTTTGAACTGGAGGACTGCAGCATGTGGCAGTCCTTGAAAATAAGGCCTCTCTACTCTTTCAGAAGGTGCCCTGCCTCACAGTAGGGCAAGCACTGCTGAGTGAGAGGGCTTACCTGTCTCTCTTGCACCTGAAGCATGATCTGTGAAGAGTAAGACTGTCTGCTGTGCGGCTGCCTGTCAGATGATACAGGCTCAGTGATGTGTGTGTGCCGGTTAACTTGGGTTCCAGCTGTTGCACTACTGAGATGCACAAATAGTGCTCTGGACAAATCCAGGGTAGAGAGCACAGCAGGTATCTTATGGCTCTGGTGAAAGAACATGAGCTCTGACAAGGCAGGACAATGTGGTAATAAACTGATCTTGAGAGTCTTCAGCTGCTGGGGAGCTGGATCTTGTATTGGGGAAAGCTTTGCCACAAATAAACCAAGTTCAGCACACTCCACCAGTGATTTTCTTGCTCTTCGACATCCCATTGGGATACCATTCTGATGCTCAAAGCAGGAACATGACTATCTCAAGACCTGTTGGACTCATGTTCCTGCAGACTTGCCTTTTTTGTCATATGTTCTCCTCCACATGCCTCTGCCAAGTAACGGCTTGAGGGCATGGCTGAGCTGGAAGTTCGGACCCGAGTTTGAAGGAGACCAGGAAGGCAAAATGTCAGCCTTGAGAGTCAACTGGCAAAACCTATGTTTGCCTGCTTTGCACTTACAAATAATCTCATGCTTGGCAGAGATTGAAGCTGTAATAAGTAATTTAAACAAAGAGTTAGTAGTAGGAGAGAGTATCCACAATTAATTTAATTAGCATTGTTGTCCAAGGCTGTTAATTATGCCCAGGCTTGTAATGTGTTTCACAGGAGTTGATACACTTGAGCTTTGTCTGTGTTGAGATCAGCTGAGGACAAGTATGTCCACTGGTGTAGAATCCAGCCTTTGTGCTTTGCAAAAAGCTGCGAATTTGGTATCTGACAGTAGCCTGGAGTAAGCCGTAGCCTGAATAGCTTGCATTGCAATCTGCTGAACAAAGGGTATCTCTGGGAGAATGATGATTCGATGTACATGTTTTCAGTGGTTTTGAAGAGGGACTGGTTTAGTGGAAGTAACAATCTCCTGCAATTTTATATTATTTCCAGACTGTTTTAAATTGTTTCATAGGCAGAGAATAAAGAACTTTGTTTACTGTTTTAAAGCAGGATGTCTGATCCTCCTGGGGGAGTTTATTCTTTTATTAAAAAAAGATATAAAATAGCCGCTTTGATAGAAATATAACTCTAGGAATTGAAATGGTGATGATTATAGAAGCTGTAGTATTCTAATGCAAAATAAGCCCTAGGAGATGTGTGCCCTAAATGGTAAATCACTCTGTTTTTTAACAAAATGAGAATTACTGTTATGATTCTCGCTTATTTTACAAGGTCTTCTAGCTGTTTCATCTGTGCTTAACTTTTACAGACTGGGGATAAACTGATTGTTGTTTTGCATTTTAAATAGATTGGCTTTTTTAAATCACTCTGGAGCAAGCACAGATCAACAGGGTAGGATTCACTTGGTACTCAAAAAAGAAGGGAGCAAAGCCGTGGTTACTGACAGCCTATGCAATAATGGAATTGGAATCTGTTCTCATAACTTCGTGGTGTTTTGTAATCTTTCTGGAAGGAGCCAGAGATTTTTGTTTGAAAGGCACCTCATGGGTAATGCTTCACAATTTGGCCAGGGTGGGTTATCACCTTGATGTGTGGTGTTTATTGCAAGAGAACTCCTGCTGCTATATTGGAGGAGCTGTGGGATCCCTCAGATCCCTGAGGGCACTGACAGACCTCAGTGACCCTGGCCAACTTCACTTGAGGCTTCTGCCCGAGACCTGGGAGCTCTATTTAAGCTCAGCCCTGTGCCCTCAGCCCATGCTTGGGCTGTGCTGGAGGAGTGCTGTTCTCCCAGTTGAGTTGCAGCCATGCCTGTGCCTGGCCATGGGCCTCCTTCATCTAAACCCTGACCGCAGGCTGACTTCCCAGCCTGACCGTGGACCTGACTGGCTATCGCTGGACCTGATCCTAACCCTGACCTGCTGATTCCTTTCCCAGGTTGACCTTGAGCCTCCCTCTTCACCGTGGTATTTCCTCTTGGTTGGGCCTGACTGCCATTTTGGGTCTGTCCTGCTCACCTTACTCGGTGGTGTGGGAGTGCGCCCCAGCTGGTGCAGCCCCTGCCCAGCTATCCCAAGGATCCCTCTCAGCACTGTGGGCTCCAGCCGGTGCAGCCCCTGCCCAGCCATCCCAAGGATCCATCTCAGCACCACAGGGAGCTGCTGGCCCTTAATGCCCCGTGACACGATTTCTGTAGTCAGCTGTTGTGCCTCCAGTGTTTTTGAGCTCCAGGAGGAGCGAGCCAACCTGCAGGGACTCTCAGGGATCCTGACAGTCTTCCATTGAAAGGGACTGGAAAGGAGCTCCCTTTTGGATTTTTGTCTTCCCAGATGCTCAGCTGATGACAGCGGTTGCTGTGGTGGGGCAGATCCCTCCTGTGCTGGGCAACAGCCTTTTGTTTGACAGTACAGGCAGGACCACAGGGTCTTGGCCGGTGTGGCAGGAGAAGAGGAACTATCTGCTTTTGCTGTGAAAGCCCCCAGCGAGGTAAATGGAGGAGTGTGTGTTGTTCTAAACTGGAATTACCTGCCTCTAGCAGGCAGGGAACTACTGGTGGGGTTATTCATTAGGGTTTTCATGTTCCAGCTCTATCTGGCAACATGCGTTTTACTTTCAGTCATTAGGCTTACCTGCCAAATGTTTGGAATCTGAGATGTGTTTACTCAAAGAGCATCCTAGATACTGACTTGGCTGAGCACAGAGGAGGGTGCTTGGAAGGGGTAATGTGTCCCAATTTCTGCAACTTGTGATGATCTAAAATGCTTAACGATGGAAACTAAAAACAGATGCTAAAATCTTGGCTTCTTTTCTACATTGTTAGCCTCTCTCGACTCCGGGTCAGTGATGTGGAGAAAGTACTGGTTTAGGAGATCAGAGAGCCGCCTCCCTAAGCCAGTTCAGGGAACAGCGAGCTGGGAGATGTGCTGTCCGCTTTGCATGCTGCTCACATGTTGTCCTAAGTAGCTCCCATTGTGAGGAAGACACAAGAAGATGCAGTCTTGCTGTCTGTGTTGGGATATCTACCTTGAACTTGAAGCTTTTGTTCTTTCTGATGCCTAGGACAGTCTTTTGCTAACAATAGTCTTCTCTTGTAGGAATGCAGATCTGCACCATATCTCTCTGAATCTTCATTTTAGAAGCAGCCAGAGGATAAAAACTAGCGCAGTGCTCATTTAAAGTCAATATGCTCTAGTTTGCAATTTGCTCATGTGTAAGTGCCCAGCTTTAAAGGTTTCCTTTGCCTACAGGCAGTCTGAACACAAAGGGAGAATTTATTTTTTTCATAAAGAAAAAGTTTCGCAAAAGCTCAAAGAGCAAAATATTTCTTTCCACCTTCCGTCTCCTCAGGTTTATTATCACAAAGCAGAGTTAGCCTCTGGAGAATCCAGAGGGGAATGGAGAGATGTAAATTCATGCAGTCACCTCAAGATGCAGCGAGAAATGAGGATGATGGATGAGATGTCTGTACGTACATATGTGTGTGAGAGGAGTGAGAAGGTCCCACCTTGAAGCTGTTTTGGCATTTGATGCCCTGGAGATGAGGAGGTTGACAGGGACAGGGTCTAATGAAAATCTCTGCATGTATCTGGTTTGTTTGCTGTTGGCAAAGCTGGGGTTGCATGAAGATGAATAGAAATTATGAGTCTTTACTGTATTGCAATAGTGTGTAAATAATTCTGTTTAAAAGGAAGCTTTACTGTGGGGTGGGGAAAAGGGAGTTGCAGTTAGAACATAATATCTTCAGGAAAAATGTGAAGGGATTAATGTGTTTGTCCCAGGAGGCAGTTTCCCTTTGGCAGCTGTGGGCAGAGGACACCATCTGACAGCTGAACCCTCCCGCAAAGGATGCAGCATATATCCGAAGTTATTGGCCGTAATGATTAAGTACTGCAGACTGGAAGGCGCAATGTTCTCTAGGATTTCAGAAGCCTTATTGTCATTGATTCTGTAGCCAGATTTATAGTGTGCTTTCAATAGAAATGGAAGTAGTGCCTGTTTGTATCACCTCCGGTGGTCCAGCATGCGTGATCTTTGAACGCTGTCCATGTTGCGTTTTGACTGAGATGATTGCCTGAGGCTTATTGTCATGGTCTTGGTTAATGCTAGTGCTTACCTGAAAATGAAAGTGGCTTCCTTACCTAAGTGTGGAATGTAGAATACAGCTCTAAATAAAGGCAGCTGAGCAGGGGCACCTTGGCTTGTTCCAAAGCAAACTACAGATCATGCAAGGAGTAAACGACACTTCCCCTGTAGAGCTTAATGAGACCTCAGTAGCACAAAGTCACTCGGAGGGATATGGTCCTTCAGGGCTTGCACAAAACTTGGCACAGGAAAGGGAGCAATCCAGAGTTCATTACCGGGATGAAATGCAGGTTTTTCTAAATGAAATGGTACAGAACAAAATGTTGTCGTTCCCTGGTGATGAATGAGGCTGCTCACAGGTGGAGAACACTTAAACCTTTACATAATTACACTCAGCACCTTCATGGCAACAGTTTCATCCCAATCATTTTGTTTTCCTGTGATGTGAAAAGGTATACAGAATTTGGTCACGGTATTTTCTTTAGGGAAAGTGTTCACTTTGCAATTTAGGACCCCCTGTCATTCTGTTCCTCTTTTGGGTTTGGGGTGGGTTTTTTGAAATGGAAAAAAAAAAAGTCTCTGCGTGTGTGTATATATAGAAATTCCTTAATAAAGGATGTTCTTTGTGTGCCTGTTAGACAAGATGGGCAAATAGAAGCCTTGCTTTGGCTTTGAGGCCTGTGTAGCCCTATACCTTCAGGGTATAACAAAATGAAGAGTCTGTCGTTTCATTTCAGGTAGTTGAGGATTCATAATGCTGGGTAAAAGTCTTATTTCTCAGTGTGTAAGCCAGTTCTTTATTGGCCACTTGCTGTGAAACTTCTGAAATACATTCATCTACCGAAGGGGAGCTTCTCTGATTTCTGTGCCGAGACACACAGGTGCTTAAGACAAAGGAGAGTTCAGACATTAGTGCTGGCGAGAAGCAGGAGCGTTCGCTTTGGGCAGTAGCCCTGCAAGAATCTGCCTTTGATCTGCTTTCTTTCTGTTTAGTGTTTCTTTACGTTGTCTAGCTGTTATAAATTTTAAATAAGCTTATAGCCAGTTAAGTAATCTTGTAGCCTCACAGGCTTAGTGAAGGGAAGATGGCATGGCAGAAGGGTAGCATTTCACATATTTCAGCTGATAATTTGATAACATAGATAGCTAGAGATTATCATTGTTTTGGACAGTTTGAGAAAGGTGTCAGGTTGGTATTAGGTCTTGATGTTTACAGCCTTTTATGGTGTGCAACTGAGTGTATCATAAAAGTTTATTTCCATTTGGTGATGGTGTGTAAGATGATTAACTTCTCTGAAATCCAGTGGCCCTGTTCACTGTGGAACAGAATGAATGTTTTTGCAGACAAAAATTTAACTCCTCGTACGCTGGGGATTCAAGAGACAGCTTAAACCAGGTTTAAATGTAAGGTAGTAATCTGTTAGTCTGTAGCAGGTTGCCTTTAACTGTGAAGTCCTTGGTAGACGCTTCACGTGATTTCCATTTACTGAGCTGAGCCCAGCCATACCAGCATAGTTGCAGCATGCTTTTTTGAGGCAGTAAATACTTCTTTCTCTGAATCTCTACATGCCAGTTGTTGGGTAAAACGTGTTTTTTCAATTGAGAAAGCTGAAATCAATAGAATAATTATGGTAAAGTGAGAAATTATATTTTTATTTTTTTTACCTGCTTCTTTAGGAACAAAGCCCCAGTAACCAGACATCAATAGCAATGATGCAAGAGCCTCAGGAAATGGTGGAAGAGACAGTTACTGTGGAGGAAGACCCAGGCACTCCCACCTCCCATGTATCTATTGTCACCTCCGAAGATGGAACCACAAGGAGAACTGAAACCAAGGTGAGAGGTTAATAACCAATGAGGAAAATGCTGAAATACCACCGAAGCACAAAGTTGAAATAGCAGGGAGTAGCATGAGCAAGGACAATCGTGCTATTGTGATCCTCAGTGGTTTTGAATGTTCTGTTTGCCAGCGGAGCTGAGTTCGGAGCATTTTCAGTTTTGTCTCTGTCTAGTTTGCTCCAGATCAGCTGTGCTGATACAGCTGTTCATGGAGCCGTGCACTGAACAGTAGAAATTATCCAGGTTAACCAAACAAACCCACTAGAACCCCTTCCCAGATTGTTTATTCTTTTAAGATTCACTTTATTTTACTGATACTGTTCACAACATTGCCCTGCAAACACATACGGTGATACGAGATTGGAGATGAGTTGATAGGGCTTGGAGTAAATGACTTTTGCAGCTGAGGAAAATGTTTGTGGAAAGAGGTCTTTAAATTAATTGTGCTCTGTAATGACAGTATGCCATTTTGCGTTTGTCCCTCACAACAAGAAACAGCCTATTTGAATAACACCATAGTGTTTAAATTCTGCAACAGTCTTGTCAATGCAATTTTATTCCTCGTGTGTGGGGAAAGCTGGGTGTGCTCAGGTGGCCTGTACCTCAGGTTCTGCTGGATTACAAGGGTTGCATGTGTTCTAATTTTCCTCATGTCTTTCTGTTTCCTTGTGGAAGGTAATTTTGCATTCTCTGCCGTGAAGGTGCTGTCTATTCATGGCTGTCTCGCATGCATTTGGGTGCCTCTGGAACACCAATGCACCTTGACATTTGGGTCTTGGAAGTTGAGCTGACATCTTTGTTACATTTTGGTCCTGTGAAAGGTTAAGGGTGATTCCTGTTTCGAAAACTTGTGAACAGCACTGATTTAAAAAAAAAAAAAAAGAAAACCCCACACCTGTCCAACTGCTTTCTGGGTTAAAAAGAGTTTAACAGAGGTCACTGAATAAATCAGTGTTTATTTTTACTGGTGTTTCAGAATTGCAGTCCCCTAAGATATCTATTCAGGACATCACATCCTCAGGTAGGAGTAAATGAATGTTGATTTCCTGAGGTCAGTGGGCCTGCACATGTTGCTCTAAGCTGAGTATCTGATTTAATGTTTGTTGCGATTAGTTAGAAGTTAATATAACTGACCTATTTTCTCATTGTTGGAAGGCGATGAAGGTCTTAAAATAAAACAGGCAACCCAAAACCCCCGGATTTTTATTAGTTCTTCAAATAATCTAATGTATTTAATCTGGGACTGACTTGACAGAAATGCTCATTTCATTCTAGGGCAGCAACAACCCTTATTTACAGAAAGGAAGTGATAAAATTACAGTGATGGGGGACATCTTTTTATATGCACTAGTAGTAGTGCATAGTTTTAGGAGACTGTAAGTGCAGCTATGCAAGGGAATAAAGTGATAGCTACCACTGTAAAAATAGAGGAGAGACCTTGCAGTGGACCCTAGATAACAGGACCACATGGAATGCAATAGTCAGTCTGAAATAGTCGTGCCACTGATAAAGCTGCGTGTTTGTCATAGTGTAAAAGGTGCGATTTTCTCCTCTGTGTGGCGTACCTGCTGCTTTTCCATCTTCTTGCAGAAAAGAAGAACGGCAGTTCCAAACAGGCATTGTATTTGTATATGGGAAAAGAAAATTGGAGAAACAGTGACCCTAGAGCTACTGTTCCATTTCTAGGAGCAAGGTTTTCTCGTGTTACTGTAGTTCATGCCAGGCATGGAAGCCTGTCCAGACTGAAGGGAGGGTGTATATCTGTCTTGCTCTGCGTTTATGTTCTTTCAAATAATGCCACTGACTTCAACTTGTGTACTGTTTGGAGGTGTTTCCTAATATTTCATGGCTAAAAAACCCAACTCTTTTAAAAATAATTAAAAACCCCCTACCAGTTGTTGAGAAAAGTGGTTCTGAAATGTCAAAACACCAATGGAGTTGGCTTAACCTGAACTGTCAGAAGTGCTGTGACTTTGAGGTGGTGGGTGCCTCTGACATGGTTGTGTTTTGGCTTTTCCTTGTGATAATATGGCATAGATTTAACAGCTCTTAGATATGAATCTGAGGTCAGAATGTTTTTTAATCATATTGGTCTTAATTTGTTTTTTGTTTTGGAAGGGAGTGTGAAAATGAAAACTCTTGTCACTGGAGTTGAACAGCATCAGTTAAGTGTCCTGGAGTTAATTGGCATCGATTTACTATCACTTCTAATAGGTATCATCACAGTGCTTTCGTGGGTCAGACTGTCATGTGTGAGTGCCTTACAGAGAAAACGAAGTTTGCGGATACCTCTGTGCAGTGCCAAAATTCTGACCTTGCTGCTCAGATGAGGGCGGTGAAGTAAAGCATTTCTGTGGGGTGAGACATGCAAACATATGTCTGCTGGGCGTGCAGTAGCAGGAGCTTTGTTGACCGCAGAAACTGCTGTTCTCTGTCTCTGCCCGTTCTCTCTCTGATTTTAAAAAATGGAGGGGGAGAGGAAAAAAACTAACCACCACTCTGCCAAAAAGCCAGCAACACTTCACACACACGTGCACACCCTCCCCCCTCCCCCCCCCCAAAAAAAAGGTATTGACCCTTGTAAAGGACCAAAATTTCCTACAGTGGAAATCCTCACCTATTTCAGTAATATCTAACCTTTAATCAGGGTGATGTTTAAAGTTGAGATGGTCACACTGTGTTCACTTAATGTTAGGGGGTTGGGTTTATGCGCAGCTTTTTGTTTTTACTTTGAGCAGTCCGGTAAGTCGAGGCAGTTAGCACAACGTACACATGGCAGTTTTTATGCTCTACATTGCTGGGCTTGCTCTAGGCTGCTTTGAGGAGAGGTTCAGAACCTAGTTTTGTTACCCCTGTAACCAGAAAGCTCTACTGGGTAGTGCCCTTTACGATCTCCTGTGTGTTTGTCTTGCAAAGAAGGAGGCAGCACAGGATGCTTTCTCTGACAGAGTAAACACAGGCCATGGGTTTTTAAAAGCCTAGGAGACAGGAGATGTTTTCCCAGTGTATGATTTCTTCGCTGGGTAGCTTATGTGGGGATTAGCCTACCTAATGCCATTTAGTACGCGGGTTTTGGATTCTTCAAAAGAACATTGTCATTTGTTTTTGCTGAATTGTATGAATCTTTAGCTTCTGGAGAATGATGCCTCTGATATTCCTCCTCTTGAAAAGAAGCATAGCAGAGGCTGTAAACATGAATGCTCCTGTTCCTTTATTCTTCCTTCCCCTGTTGCTTCAAAACCATAATTTATAAAGGTTATTCCCTTTAATAGTGTATTAAGTAAACAACCTTAATCTAGAAGCATTGACAGTTTTGCTGTGCGTTTCCCCACATCTTTGAAGATGCCTGTAGCAGTGAAGCAGGAAGAAGGCATTTAATATTTGACATATTTTAAATAGAGAACATCTGTCTTTTCAAAATGAGATATCTCTCAGTAATTTTCCTCAAACTGTTATTCTTAGTATGCTACTAAGTCCCTACATAACATTCACTGCACAAAAGATGTAGCAGATAATACTTCATTTCTACTTTATAATCTCTCTGGAAGCCAAATACCTATCATGCAAGAGCAGTGAAAGTCACCTTGGGGAGAGACTTGGCTGTCGGCTGGAACGCTGCCATGTGGTAAAGGCAGCCTGTTTGCAAGTGGCTCAGGAGAACTCCGTAAAGCACATTAGATGTGCGTGTGCTTGTCTTAAACTTTGCGGTTTTTCTTTCTTCAGGCACCTTTTATTTTTATCTTTTGACATACTAAAAGATTGGAGAGATTGAGGTCTCTTTTATTCGTTGGAAATGATGTGTTATGGTAACAAACTGTGAAATCGATCTGTAATCAAGTCATTTCATTTGTAGTCCACCCGTTTGCCTTGTGCTTTCTCATACTCGCAAGGCCAGGTCTTTCCCTTCAGTGAGTAACTGCTGCTCCCGCTTCCTGGCACCAGCGATGGGCAAATGCTTGCGGTGGTGCCGGGCACCCCGAGATGTCGTTCTTCAGAACTCTGTAGAAAATGCAGGGGAATTGGGTAATAGAGCCGGAATGGATTTCAGTCAGAGATGAGGGCCCTTTCGGAATGCAAAACGTTAAGCTTAAAATTGAAGGGGGGAAATTTGAGCCGTTGTTTTGAAAACCTACGGGGACAGTTCTTACTGAGCATTTAATAGAGAGGTAATCACTTCAACCTGCTTGGGTTGATTAATTTTTACAGTCCATAGTTCAAAAATAAGCTCTCAGAAATGTCAGAATGCTTTTATCCCCATGCATTCCTTCTCATCTGTTTTTTGTTTCATGACATAGTTTCAATGATTTTTAGCCCTGTCAGCTTGTATAATGCCCTTTATTTTTAAAAAGGGGGGGTGGGGCAAGAGAAAACCAACTTCAGTATAAAATGAAAGGCAAATTATAAGTTCTGGTTAAGATGACTACAGTTGACCTCGATAGCCCACTTCAGCCAAAATCTCAGCACTGCCTTTACTCCTCTGGTGTCTGAGCACTGTGCGCTCTGAGGGATCCACTTGTACCATCTGAACGTGCATCCAGTAAGTCCAACTGCTGGATATTTTTATGTTTGTTCTCCCATCCCTCAAGACAAACAGACGGACGAGGGACAGAAAAATACAAGATCTCCTTCAGATATGTGAATATTTCTTTTGTGTTCTGTTGGCAGGTGTGTTTCCAGAAACAGAATTAGTGCAAACTAATTCTGTTGGTCATAGGGCCTGTAGGGGAATTATGTAAAAAACCTAAATGTTTATCTGGGGGGAGAACAATGCTAAAGTCAGTAAACTGCAATGTACTTACATCCTGGCGTGGAGGAGCAGCAATTAAAGCACTAACCTGCAGTCTCGTAGCATATTGTTTGCAGAGGGCCTGAATAAGTTGGTATATTGGAACATTTTCCTTTTTTACTGTGGTTCAAATCTCAATATTGTTTACAGGGAATAAAGAATTGCAAGTAATTTTAAATATACTCAATCTTTTCATAGGGAAGTAGTCCAAAGGTTTCATCTGGTACTCTGAGACTGTAGCACTGAAACAATTGAGCATCTTTTATTTCTAAGTGGGCTAAAAAAAAACCTCTTTAAACAGCTTTTCTTCAGAGGTGGAAGGTAAACAGAGAAAGGCAAATTACACTTCGAGTAACTTGTATCTCTAAATTTTTCATTAGAGCATATCTGTAGTGAGGAGTTTGTGCTGATAAATCTTCTCTAGATGGGGTGCGTCTGGAGGATCAGGTGTCTCTCAGATAAGACAGTCAGCTGCGACTCCCATTCGGAATAGCTTCCTTCTCTCTGGCTAATGCATCAGTATTAAGGAAACCACGAAAATGTTGGGAGAGAAGATTACTGTGCTGTCAGCTGCTCAAGACTGCCTGTGGTCTTTTAAGAAATATAAATGAAACAATCCCTTGAGCTGGATTTCCTGAAATAAAGATGTTGGGTTTGTTGGGTTTTTTGGGGCTTTTTGCTTGGAAACCTAATAAATGGACCTTCCTCTGTGTGCTGGCTAATTGCTTCCAAAAAGCTTCCCTTTATTGTCCTGTAGGCAACAGTCGGTTTATCACATGATAAATCTTTTATCTCCGTCCGTACCCCTGACAAATGAGGCATGAGTGCAAATACTCTCTTTCTCTCAAAATATTGAAAGGCTCAGTTTGATTGCTCCACCATAACACCTTTAGCATTACTGAATGCTTTTATGCTATGAGAAATGTGTACTTTAATGCTTGAGTGAAATGTTCCTTTTGATATGTCTGATAAGGGGGTTTTGATTGTCCTGATTCTTTCCACTCGTTATTAGGGACAGCATTCAGAAAATAATAGAGGTGAAGCTGTGCTAACATTGCAAATGTGTTCTTACATGTGCTGCCTGATGCTGAGTGAGTCTCTGACTAGCCACAGACATTGAATGCTTGTCTATGAATGCTCCAGGACAGGAAAATAAGGCAAATTGGGAAAAAATCACAAATGGTTCCTCCTGCATTGTGTTGGTCATGTTAAAAAAAAAAAAAAAAAGAGAGAGAGAGAGAAGAAAATCTTTGTAAATACTCTGCAGCATGCCAGAGCACAGTGAAAAACTCATTAAGTGTAACTGGTAGGTCAAAAATTGTTTCAGAATTGATTTCCAATGTGTTCTGAAATTCTGCTTTCTTGTGTGCACGTACTGAATGTTGGTAGACGATTGTCCTTGCTGTAATGCTTCTGTGTTCTTACCTCATCTTGCCTGATGGTAATGATTCTCAAAAAAAACCCGACAAAACAATTAAACAGTCAGAGGAGCAAGTGCCCGGGGTTGGTGGTGGGAATGCCGGGTGAAGGCATGCAGCAGCGATGTCCCCTCTGCAAAGCCCTTCCCCAAGGATCCTGCAGGTCAAGGCTTCTTCCTTCTTCCGTGCTGTTGGGGCAGCCAGGCGTGGTGTATGGGGTGTCTCGCGTTGGCTGATCCAGACCGCTTTGGGGAACGTCACACATGACAAACCGGGCATGCGTGGCGGCATGTGTCTTGAACAGCGAAGTTCAGAGTTAGATTTACAATACCTGGCTCCTGTTGAGTAGTGCTGAAAGGAAGGGCTTGGGGAGGTCATGCAAGTGCTCTTCTTGGCATCTAGAAATCTGCCTCTTTGTTCCTTCCTGGGCAAAAGTATCAATTTCTGATTCATCAGGTTGTTGAAACGCTACCTTACTTCCTGTTACTCCCGTTACTGGTTCCCAAATTGAGGAACGCTATGGCCCAGCACTGGGTCTGGTTTTGTCATTGCATTGTACAACTTGCGTGTCTCAGGCCTGAGAAATGTTGCTGTTTCTACTCTTAGCAGATCACTTCTGAGCATGCTTTGAATAACACCATTGTTTCAGACTTCAGGAGGAGAATACTGGGCTGCGTTGTGTTGTGTATATCCGCTTTACAAAGAGCCACTGTAAGCCAGGCCAGCTCTTCTCCAAGTGCTGTCTGGCTTTCTAAATGCCACGGCAGTATTCGTGCTGATAACTGAGTGGAAACCAGAAGTGTTGTGCACAGGTAATACGCAAAAACCACTGCTGGATTCTGTGTCCTGAAGTAAGTGTTTAGCTTGTAGTTTTTCAGTTATTGAACGTGGTTTTGAAAAAGGAGGTTTGGAGGCACAGAAGCTAGCATCTTTCCTGATTTTTACTTGCTAAGGAAATCCCTGTGAGTTGAAGAGGAAAATTCTTTCAGCTCTGCCCCAAATTAGATACTAAGGTCAAGTTGGTACCTGGCTATGCTTTATTCAGCATCATGGTGCTGTTTAATTATGCTGGTGGTGGAGAGCCATTTGTGCTGCTTTCAGTCTTGTGGGATTTCATTACTTCATTAGGCTGAAGGATCATTTGCTCACAGATGTCTCTAGGAACAGAAATGCTGTTTGGGAGATTTTTTTTTCTGTTTCAGGTTTCTGTGTGAAAACATGTAACTAGAGGACATGCCTGGTCCCGCTTCAAGAGATGTACTCTAATTATTTTGTTTCAGCAGCAGCTTGGCTAATCTGGTGCCAATCTAAACGTTTAAATCGGAGGCTATAGGTCAAAATATCTATTAGGAATTCGGAGCCACTGAGCAATCCAGGAGTACCTGTTACAGTTTTGCTTGATGTACACATCTCATTCTGGAGCTTACACGAAGAAAAGTGTCATTTACTGATGCTTATTTTCCTCAGCAATACTTTAGAACCCTGAAATACCTCTTAACGCTGCTGTTCTGTGCTCCTCCCTCCCTGCATGTAGTACTCTCCAGTGGATTGATTCTCCCTCTTATCTTTATGGGGGTGGTGTTATGTTGCTTGGTTGGGTTTTTTTACAGAGGGTCTGAAAGTCAGTATTTACTAGGGTTGGGGTAACTTTTTATAGGTTAAAGCAACTTCATTAGAGTTAGGCTAACCAAGGATACATTAGCTTTTGCTGGACTTTGTATTTGCCCCAAAAGAGCTTTTGCTCGTCACCCTGGAAGACCGCACAGAAGTTGATGGACCCCAGATACCAACCAAAACAGAAGGTCCTTTGCTAGTTTGTAAATAGTAATGGCTTTTGTCCAGCACTGTCTTACGCAGATTACCAGACCTTTCCCATGAAAGCAGCACGTTCTTGGAAACTCTTGAGGAGTCTGTGTTCAGGGTTTCTTGCTAAAGGGGAAGAACAAAAGTGCTCTCTGTATACTTACCACTTACCATTTTTGTCAGTTATGTGAAATAGTATAATGCTATCTGTGGTGAAACAACATGTGGTTTATAGGAAGAAAAGATAAATACGTACTTGTGTACAGATTTTTCTTTAGTGTTTTAAACAAGCTTGTGTAGCCCAGCAGGTTTAGGGTAATTGCAATTGCAGTGTATGTGTTGCGTTAGTGTTTGTTATTGCAAATTTGTTAATCATCAAAATAATGGAATGATGCCAGCTACCTATTGGGCTGGCATGGTGATGATCAGATGTAAGTATATCTTGAGAGAAGGTAGTTGTGCTGCCTAAAAAGTTGAACCCCAAAACTGCTCTGTTTGCGATCATGGTTTCTTAAATATTACTGTAAAACTGAGCTTTGTCAAGTAACGCAGTGGTACAGACTTGCTCCAGATCAGGCAGGAGAACAGAACTGTATTCCTGTCAAACTGGAGAACATGATGTGGTGTTTACGCTGATTGGGAAGGACAAGCTGTGGCTCTTCAACATCATAAAGACTGCTCAAGGAAAGATGCCTTCTGAAAGCATTTTGGGCAGATTTGAAGTGGTGTGATGACTTTGCACTGCTTCCACGCGCTGTCACATGGCTGCAGTGATTTTGGTTTGGTAGTAGGAGCTCAGAGCGTACCTAACTCTGTCTTTTCAGCTTTTTCCCATTATTAAATCTACATCTAATAGGTAAACTCATGAGTACACCAGTACTTCTGTTCAGTAGGCACGCCACTCTAGTGTGCTTTGTGATGCTCTATCCCCGTTTTACTGTTCTAGTTCCCTGTCTGTCTCATCACATTGTACAGCAAGGAGAAAATTAACATATTTGTTCACTGCTGCTTTACAGGTTACCAAAATGGTCAAAACTGTCACCACCAGAACAGTGCGTCAGGTGCCACTTGGGCCCGATGGCCTGCCAGCAATGGATGGCTCGTCTCCCATGGGCAGCTACACGGATTCCATAGACAGAAGGTACATGAAGAATGGGGAGCGATACATCACACCACAAGCATCATCCACGTTAACTAGATCTTACAACAGCTACAACGATTCTTACACCGAAAGCCACGAAGGCCAGTATCGCCCTTATATCAGCCACGATGGTTATGGAGATCTGTCGGATAACTACGGCAGCTTGTCTCGGGGTGTCAACTACCGTCCTCGCTATGCCTATGTGCCAGGAAACAGCTACAGGCCAGATGATGGTAGCTTCACTTTGCCAAGCAGAAGGGATAACTACGGTCCCGTTGCCCAGCCTCAGGTGCCAGTGGGTAGCAACGTTGACTTGTTGACTGGAGCCGCCCCCAGCCAGAACGCTTCCAGCCAGAGCCTTATGGACTGGAAGATGATAACCGCAGCCTTGGAGTAGATGATGAAGGATATGAACTAGATCCTGATTACTCCACTGTGAACCGGAGGACATCTGCAGGTGTGCCAGAGAGAGGAAGACCTCACAAAGGAAGGTAAAAGCCATTTGTTTTTTATAATGTTAGTCTGTAGCTGTTTTGCTTATTTGAACATGTACGTTGGAACTCTTAATGGTCTGGTAAGTTCTGGAATTACTTGACAGAAAATACATGTAGAACCCATCAATTCATTAGCCCATAAAAGACTGCAAAACACACCTGAAACACAGAAGGGAGTGAGGGTGGTGCTCAAGAATCCTTTCACTGTTTTTCTGGGCTGCTTAGTTCAGGTTGAATTTAGAAAGAAAGATCGTCTTGTAGAAGAGGGATGTTATTTTTAACTCTTCTGGAAGAAGAGTTGTGACTGCACTGTGTTGTCCTAGAGCCATCCCACACTAGCAAGGTGAAGAGAGGGATTTGTAATCTGCGAGACTTCTGACAGGTCTGGTTATGTGCACATCTGCCAGACGAAATTTGAACAGCTGATTGCAGCTGAGCTGATCCCTGGTGTGAAGGGATGCCGTGTTATATAAAAGATGTCTGCGAGGTGTTTGACAGCCTCGGCTCCTGAGCCTGGGCTAACCGCACACCCTCAGCTGCGTGACGAGCCTATGCAGAACCTCACTGAAGTACTTCCAGCTTTTTGCAGGACCGGATCATTATTTTGTCCTGTGCCTATGTAAATGGGAGAGAAGAGCATCTGTGTTGCAGATAGTGTAACTCAAGTGACCAGTCAGAAAGTACTTCTGGTTCAGTACCCTTTCCGAGGGATATTCTATTTTATGTCATATTTTCAGATACTCGATTTTTATGATGGGTTCACAGCTGTCAGCTCTTGCATTTGGAGGGGAAAAAAACAAAGAATTACTTAGCTGAAAGTCATCTTCTGAGTATGAACCTGAAAAACTTGTATACCTTGTTTTTCAAGCTGTGTACAGACTTTTGCGTGTGCTCGCGTGAAGTCATATCCTCGTGACTCAGTGTTTGATATGGATTGAGTTCTCATTATTTCCTTTTAGTTTAGAGTGGTTTCCAGAGCTGTAAAGGGGGTCTGGAACCCACCTGCCTCTGGCTGTGTAGATGGTCTTTACACCTCGTAGTTCTGACCGAAGCTTCCCTTCAGCAGCAGTAGTGAGTGGGATTTGGACAGGCCTTTTTGCTGTCTTCTCTTGGAGTGCTTCTACTTGGGGTTCTTAGGTCATTTGTGATTCCATTCACACTTTCATACCTCTATCTGCCTTCACATTTTTGCAAGTTCATTTTAAAGCTAAATAGAAGCAAGTACCTGCAAGTTGTCATCCGTATGGGGAAAAAAAAGAAAGAGGAAAGGTATCAAGGCATATCTCCCAGAACCCCTTTCAAGTCCCTTGTGACATCTTTGATCCTGCAAGCTTACCAACCAGTGGAACCACCTCAATATTTTATGGGGCTGAAGGGAATACCTGCAGTCAGTGGGGGCCAAAGTACTGATCAGTCTATCGAACTCTATCTGGAGCTCCCCTGCATCCAAGCAAGTCAAGTTTACAGTTGTCCTTAACAACTGTCAGGAAGCAGTGCTTTTAAATTTTTATTAACATTTTTCAAAGTGTATGCACAGTGGATAATTAAATGTATTCTTAGAACCTACCCATT
Organism: Eurypyga helias; assembly: GCF_000690775.1. Lineage (NCBI taxonomy): Eukaryota > Metazoa > Chordata > Aves > Eurypygiformes > Eurypygidae > Eurypyga > Eurypyga helias. The sequence continues at coordinate 67,770 of NW_010259440.1, forward strand.
TGCATTTTTAAACGTTTGGGGTTTGGTTGGGTTTGTGGTTTTTTTTTTTTTCCCCCCAAACATCCCTTTGATTTATTGTTCCTTGCAGTTTCGACAGGACTAATTCAGAATTTTTGTTTTACATTTCTTTTCTTGTGAGTGTTTTTGTGTTTAATATGATCAAGAGGCTTTGACAAGTAATTAGCCTGACTGTGGCAGCAAAGTTTAGCTGGTGAGAACATAAGAAGATTGTGTGAGGGTCTCTTAAGTAGTTACTTTTTGTCATTTCAAAGAAATGCTGTAACACTTCAATAAACCTGCATTTCAGATGCTACTGATCTGCAAGAAACTAAAGACTACAAATAGTGCTTTGTACTAGATGAGGGTAATTACTACTTGATTTTTCCTCTCAAGTTTTCTAAAATAAGTTATTCCTTGTGAAAATGATTAAATGAATGTGATAAAACTCATGACACTTTTGATTTCAGAAAGTTTGCATGTGTAGAGTAGGTATAGCAACAACACCCCTGGGAGTTTTTGTCCATCTCGCTGACTTCCAGCTTGGGCATCTTCATCACGTTGCAAACAGAATTCTTATGTTGGCTAACTTGCTGCAAAAACCTGTTGTTCTCTCATCTTCTTCCCAGCAAGTGCTGCCCACATTTGTCATTAATGGTAGAATAAGGATCCCTACTGTCATCAGTTCCTAGTTTTGATGCTGTTCAGTCCGAGAGGACTCACCCTCTCCGAGTGGGCCTCACCTACTGTGCGATAAGGAGGCAAGCCAGCTGTGTCTGGAGGGGGTCCTAGTCAAGGGGATTACAAGTAGGGATTGTTCTTTCCATCCCTTGCCTGCTGTATTTGATCGCAGAGATAAGTATCTATTTTACTTCTGTCATCATCAGCCTCATTTTAAGCTACTTACATTTCATTTTAAATTGGGGGAAAATGTGCCTTCTCACAAACATCTACAAATGCAGATAAGTGCACAAAGGCAAATATTCCCTCTGTTGGCTCTTCAGTGCTGGTGGCTGGGTTTGTTTCTTGTTGTCTTTTGTACTGAGTCTCTGCTGTAACATACCTTATTTTGTGTAACAACAATACCTGGCACTTTGTTCTGCTCCTCAGCATGTGCTCTGGTTTGGTTTAAGTCAGGTTGCATAATAAATTGGAGTGAAAGTCATTTGGGCTGTATAATACTGATTTAATATTACTCGGATTTACTTGTGAAGGTATTCACGCATCTCTAATTGGTTGTATCCCCTCCTTCACTTTGTAGGTTGCCTTTATTAGCAGGTTTTTTATTGTAGACTTAGGGTATTGCTGTATGTTTTATGTACAGTCCTGCTGAAAAGAGAAGCAGTAAGTCCTGAATATTTTTGATTCACAGAAAAATCTCTACTATTATTTGGATTTTTTTCTATCATTAAATGGGACTTAACACAAATGATCAGGGAAAAATAAGAAGTCATAATTCATCTTACTTTTTTGAATTATCTTCTGCTCAACTTCTTATTTCTTGCCTCTGTGGTAATTTCTTTCTGGAGTGGATCATTACAGGTTGCACTTGTACTAGCACTTATGGAGGTTCTGTCCTCAAAACCTTGGAGCAGCTATTGCCAGTGTTACTCTTCTAGACTAGACAGCGTATGAATTTTTATAATTTAAAAAATCAACAACAAACCAGGTTGGTGCTGCTACACTGTCTGTGAATGGCATGGGCCCGATCTGAGAGACTGAGACTGTGTTTGGTGGTCCCTTCATGGTCCAAATTATTCTTATCAGAAAAGCCAGATTTTAGATTAGATAACTCTACCATCAGGTCTCTCTTGCTTCTGTTACGTATAGACAGTGCGAGACTGTTGGTATCACATACCTGTTAGTTGCATTCTACTTCTGGTGGTTTTTCAGCCTGGAATGTAAAGATTTGTATTTGTAGAGAACCTGTCAGCAGGCACCTCTGGCCTGACCTCCCCCATGCCAGGGGGGGTCTTGGCAGCGCCCGTGCGGGCGTCTGTAAGGCTGGGGAGGTACCGCTCACTGCACTGCCTCTTGGTTTAATGATGCAACCCAAGTGTAACACCAGGGTGTAGGCAACATGGGGATGTTTTCTGCTTTTGGCAGATCTATGGATGTGCCTGGGCACAACGGGGTGAAACAAAAAATGAGTCAGTTCGGAAAATATTTGGGTTTTTTCTGAGGCTCCTCCTCAGAGTGAATTCGATCTCTGTTGATCAGGTAGCAGAAGACTGACGTACGGCTGAGCTGTGTGGCAGGCAGCAACCTGAGTCAGCTCATCCAGCTTTTAGGTGGTTCCAGCCAAGGGGATTTCAGTGTTTTAACCATATGGCCCGTAACCGGGACTTCTCTTGGCAGAAGATTCAGTCAGTTTTGAATCCTCTTGTGTGTCCTTCTACCACCGAACAGAGGCTGGCAAAAGTAGGACCTCATTCTTCAGTCTTTAGATTTCATCTTCAGTGTTTGGCACCAAGTTCCCTACTGAAATCCCAAGTTGTTCTGGTCTTTTATCCTAAGCAGTCACCAGCTGCAAACTATGATGAATGTAACACTTGTATAAATTGTTGAGGATTAAATGTGTAAATCCTTCACCTGTTTACTCAAATGTGCCGATGTTGAAGCCACGAGAAAGATGATAAATCCACAGGCTCTCTCCAGTTTTTATCTATGCTAGAATGTCTTCTGATCAATTCCCTAAGACAGGTGACTAGTGAGACCCACTGCGTCCCAAAAACTCATCTGCCTTGCTACAAGCAGATGGAAGGCAAGATGCTTGTAGTCAGCAACTCTGGCATACTCCCGGATCTCTTCAGTCCCGAGTGTGGAGCGCTCCTGGCCTCCTGAGCACAGACGACGGTCTCCTGAAGCTCTCATTAGTCCTCCCATCGAGTGGCTTTCCTTTCCACTGTGGCCAGTCTGCTGGCATGAAAGCGAGAAATCGCCTTTGGCCCCCACCGGTCTGACTTGGAGGGATGATTTTGCTCCGTGAGTGTGTCCATGTGTTGCTGATACTACTTTCTTGTTTTCAGAAGCTGGGTGTGACTCCCTGAGATACTTGCTTTTGACTTCACTGTTTCCCTGGTCTGCACTTCTGAGGCCCCCAGACCTGCTGTTAAAGGGAGGGGAGATACAACTTGAGGTGGGCCAGGCCATATTCGCTCGCACAGCGTGGAGATCTCTGCCAAGGCAGCCAGAGGCCGTGTGGCAGGTCCTGCATCACGCTGCCTGGTCAGTTGTGGTGCTCCTTTGCAGATGATCTGCCTTGGTAAACTGCTTCCCTTCAGTGCTCTTAAGTGATGGCAGAGCTGATATTATTTAGAGCCTTCCTTGTAAAATATTTCAGGATTGTTTTCCTTTAACTACATTGTGTGTTGTTTTGGTAGATACTTTTTCATTTTTCTTTCTTTTCTTCTTTTTTTTACTTTCTCCAGACTTGATCACCGAATTCAGTCATGTGAATCTGAACTCATGTGACATTTGCCTTTGCTGAGCTTTTTTGCACAGCTCTGACGTTCACACCAGGATCTCAGAGTTTGTAGAAAATGATTCATGGTCTCGAGGGTCAGGTGTCCAGGTGTTATTTGGCTGCCAGGTGAAGGCATTGGGTTTCATTACTGGTGCGTTAACCGGTTGCTTTTGGCATGGTTTTATCCTGCGGTGGTAGGTTGGATCTGACCAGCGTGGGCTTACTCCAGCTGTAGTGGGTTCCAGGCAGTGCTGCCCTCCTCACCACCACCTGCATGATTGATCCTGCACTGTCTGCAGCTCTCCATACCCATGGCACTCAGGAATGTGACTCAGAAATGTTCCCTGCAGCATGAAGCACTCAGCATCTTCCCATATGCTGTTCTGCCCCAGCTCTGTGTCTTGGGGCTTCCATCAGAGAGGGATCATCAAAGCCTATTGACTGTCCTTGGTGCATCAGTAGATTTATGTCAGAAAAATGGAAGAAAAAACTCTTTTATTAAAAAAAACCCAACTTTGTTAGAATACGGAGCAAGTCGGGATATGATCTTTTTTCTTCTTTGTTGTAATGACTTATCCATTACTTCAGGTGTTTACGTTCATATTTAATAACTAGTGTTTGACAGTTTAAACAAGTTAGTGTCGTTGGCACAAGAGTTATGTGGTTCTCTGTCACAACAGTGTTACGATTTAAAGTCCCAACTGAAGTTTTCTTTTGGGCAAATGTAATGAAACCAAGGAGCTTTACCTGGCACAGGGGAGAGGATGCAGCGTGAGGAAGATGGGTCCATCCGTGTGGTTCTGTTTGGAAGGCTTCATGGAAACAGTGCAAACAAACTGCATCCCAAGACAATTATTGTCTTTGTGTATTTGCATGGATGAGAGGGAGAGAGAAATTTAACTGTGCACCACCTCAATTACACCTACACAATTACCTTGTGGGCAGCTCACAAGACTGAGGCGTGTGAAATTGCGAGTTACCAAGTCAGGCAAGCAACAGCTGTGCAGAGGGCAATTATTAACATTAATCTCTCCTACTTTCCTTTCATGTGGTCAATGAGAATTTAACGTGGGGATGAGTTTGAGAAATGAGTTTTTGCTGCACTTTTAATGCTGATTGTCCAGAATTTGCATATGTAAAACCTGAATTTTGTTTGAGGCGCAGTTAAGAGTTTTGTTATTACTCTGCCCTGTGTATGTGCACAAAAGTAAATCTTCTCAGTGTTGTTACTTTCTTCTTGCATGATGGAAACAGCTTTGTTCTGCAACAGAAAATACTACGGCTGTCCAGACACTGTAAATTACTGCGTAGAGCAAGTAGTGAATTATACATACACAAGTAACTGCATCGATAAAAGGATTTCTTCAAACTCATTCTGAGTTTTGGATCCTCGCCCATTTTTATCCTTTCATTCAGTTTATGGTTTAGAACAGCAATTAAAGCAACTTAAAGTCAGTAGAGGCGCTTTTAACGTTAAAAGCGTTAATTGTACGAGACTACGTTGAGTCTCCACCTCCGGCTGCTCTTCTCCCCAGAGTCTACTTTAATTAGCAGTCCCTCTAGGATAGCAGCGAGCTCCATGTTCTTTGAGTTCTAATGGTCTGTACTTCCTTCAGCATGACATCAGAAGGTGTTCAGTAACATCAGGCAGTGATTAAAATCAAAGTTTTCCAGAATTATTTTGTAGCAATTAAAACTACTTACTTGACTGAGAACTACAATACTGAGAGAGTAGCTAACCCATCGAGGAGAAAACAATAAGGTACAAGCTGCTACTGTTTAAGAAAATATGTATTTTATTTATATATAAAAGAAGTCAGCTTATGTTAACATCTGTTAAGAGTAGTATTAGAGGAAATGGAGAATGAAGAACCTAGACTTGAGGTTTAAGTCAGTGGGATTAATTGGATTTTTGATTCAGCTCCCCAGTGGGTCACCTCAGCAGTTCATCCCTTCTCAGCCAGGTTGGTGAGCTGGTGTGAGCCTTTGGGGCAGAGCCTGAGGGAGGATACATTGCGGAGTTGAGTGTGTTCAGGAGCTCGTACCTGTTAGGCGCAAGTCGCCTTCTTGCCCTGTGGGCTTATTCACGTGCAAAATTGAGGGATTTGTGACCAGCACGCAAGCTTTGGGTTTCCTTTTGTACTTCTGCAGACTTCAGTGCTGTCTGACAGACGGGTGAGATAACATGCACTGCAGCTCCCTGCTCGAGCTGTGCATGTTCTGGGAGAGGGAAGGTGCCACTGTGAATAAGGGATGAAGTATATCAGTCAATCTTAACCAAATTCGGAAGTTGTAAATGCCTGTCCTTACAAATATCTTGCAGAAATGTTCTCTCTGTAAGTAGCTAGTTGTAGGGAATGATCGAAGGACATGGATGTTTTTGGAGGTTAGAGATTGTAGTTGCAGTGGTTGCTAAAGAAAAACAAAAAAATGTCAAATACTGATTATTTTTTTTAATATGAAAATGTGTAGTCTGAGAATGTGCTGTGTTAGAATGTTTTCAACTCAGTTGATTGTAACTTTGCCCTTTATGTGAACTAGGCCAGTAATATCTGAATAGGGGTGTGAGCTGGCTGTGACTGACCTTACTGAAGTCACCCACAGTGAATTATGGCCCAGCGAGATGGTTGCCTTCATTCTAATGCTGTAAACGATCTTTAGAGTGTCTAACACCCAGGTTAGTTGCTGATCTGGAGAGGAAAGCTCAGAGTACTGGACTTGGCTTGGATGTCCAGCATATTGCTCGGGTGTTAAAAAGCTGGACGTAGGCCTCTTGGCTATCGGTGTCTTACCTGTATTCTGAATGTTTCTGTACGAGGTGAACTTTTATCACATGTTTGGATTCAGGACTTCAGTTTCCCATCATCTTTGACTTTGTTACCTGTGTTGATGAATTCAGTATACTTGAGTGAGCTTCAACATGGCAATGTAGTGGAATTTCTCAGACTTACTGAAAAGTATCTGTGGTGTCTGCCCAGGCCTTGAATGCCTTTAATTAGAGTTTTGGTTTGTTGCAGAAGTAGCAGCTTTAATGAAGCTCAGTGTTTCCTGCTAAATGTGGTCCAGCTCTATCATAATTGTTCTGCTGGGTGACCAAAATGCAAGCAATCTGCTTGGCTTGCAGTGCCTGTCATCGTTTCATTGCTAGCCAAACAAATACTGTGCTGGGTAGTCCCCTCACTGCTGAGTACTCGGCTGTGGTTCATTTGGAAGTTAGTACAAATAAATTATTTGGAAGTGTAAATATGCTGCCCCTAATGATGTTTGTGATATTAAAAGGTCTGTTCATAGAAATCTCTATGCTGACTCAGAGGTACAGAGTGTTTAAACGTGCCTTTTTCCCCCTCCCCTTTTCTTTCTCTTGGGACTGTTGCTTCTTACAGGGGCTACGATGACCCCATTGAGACAGAGGTGGTTGAAGAGAGGATCCCTTACCTTCATGGTGGCTACGCAGCACCGCTGGCACAGCCAGAGAGAGGAAGCATGGCTAGTATTGACCGTCTGGGGAAGCGCTCCCCCTCTATTGACAGCATTCGTAAAGACCCCAGGTGGAGGGACCCTGACCTCCCGGAAGTAATTGCCATGCTCAGCCACCCTATTGATCCAGTCAAGTCTAACGCCGCGGCCTACTTGCAGCACTTGTGCTACGAGAATGATAAAATCAAAAAGGACGTCAGGCACCTTAAAGGGATACCTATCTTGGTGGGCCTGCTTGATCATCCAAAGCCGGAGGTCCATCGTAAAGCCTGTGGGGCTCTCAGGAACATCTCCTATGGGAAGGACAATGAAAACAAGGTGGCCATAAAGAACTGTGATGGGATCCCTGCTTTGATCAGACTATTACGAAAAACAAATGACATGGAAGTCAGAGAGCTAATTACAGGTCAGTGTCTGTAGTTTCTTTAATGAATTATTCTTTAGAGGAGTCCTTTCAGCTTCAGGAACAAGAAATTCTGGAGATTAGAGCATTGAAGGAGAATTTAGATCACTGGCTGCAGCTGTTTCTTTAGCTGCACTGTGTGTGTGGTGTGAGAAAGCCTAAGGCAAACGTGCCCTTCAGGAGGAAATGGAGATCATCTGTGTATGTAGCACAACTGGGATTCCCTGGCTGCTGAGAGATGGATGATGCTTTTTGGATGTAGCATGCAACTGCATGTGGTTGAATTACTGAAGCTTAAATGAGTTATAGCAACTTCATTGACAGGTAATTTGTAGTGTGCTTGCCCTCAGCATCTTATAATCATGAGGTAAGATGTGCTAATCTAAACCCTTCCTTGTTAATCTCCTCTAAAACAATCCTCCTGCCGTGTCCCCACTACTTCATATTGATAGAACAGTTAGTCTCCTCAGGTACCCTTCCACCCCCTCGGTGCTGGGGACTCTGAGGCGGAATATAAAGTTGTAGTTCTTTTGGGCTGGAAAATTCAGATTTTAAGGACAGTAGAGTCTGCTGATGAGATACTCTGGACACGAGTATTTGCTTGTTGCAATAATCGGAAAAGGGAGAATTACATTTTGAAGTTACTGAGTTCGTGCGTGCTTTGCGGGGAGTTTTCAGTCACTTATAACTCCATTATTCAACCTGTGTTTTATTTGAACTTAGTCTTGGACATCATCCAAAAAGAGTAATAAAGTGTATGCCAAGTTTCAAAGTTCAGCCATTAAGTGGAAAAGGGTAGAAAAGTATGTCAGCTCTTAAACTAAGGAGAAATATATTGTTCTTCAGTCTCCCATAACTTATGAAGAGTGAAATGGATTTTCCTTTCTCTTCTCAGAAGCAGCAGGGGATGTTTGGATGGAGAACGGGGCAGTTGCAATGGATTACAGTGCCGGAACAGAATTGTTCAGAAAGTTTAAGTTTGAAAATGGGTCCAGGGCGCTGAAATTCTCTAGCTACCTTATCAGTGTTGGATTCTCCAGGCAGACCCTCATGCAAACATGGATTAAGCCATTAGAAGGAAACGTCATAATTCTATAATCACCTCAGAATATTATAGCAGCTCTCCTAGTTTTAATGGCAATCATAGCTCTGATACGAACAGTGGCCTTGGGTGTTCCAACTGTTCTTCCCCAGCCCTTATAGGATATTGAGCAAGCTAGGTCTAAATATACAGGGTGGAAACCAGCAGGGATATTTTTCCAGTGAGCTGGTAAAGGAGAGCTGTCTGTTTTGTCAGAGAACTTCGAAGTGGCATGTGTTGGTTGTGCTTCGATTGCTGTCTGTGCTTTGTTTCTTAACATGGAAACTCTGTGGGTAGTATTGACATTCCATTTGTTGCACTCATTTAGTATGATGGCTGATTTAATTCTTTTTTTTTTTTTTAAATAAAGAATATCTGTTTATCTACTCTTCTAGTTTACTCAAAACTCATTTCTGGAGTGCTGAGAAGGAATAAATTTATGTCTTTAGATTCAAGAAAGAAGCCAGTCTATAATTTACTCTGAAGGAATATCATTATAATGCTAAGTGGTAATCAGTCAGTTTTGAGATGGCAAAACCGAACTGGATGTTTTCCCTTTTCACTAAATGGCGATTGTTTTGATTTCCCGTTGATTAATTAGTTTTACAGTTCAAATGCATTTTATTTGACAGTAGCTCCTGCTAATTAAATGTAGTATTTCTATTCCACTTTAGTTTTTGCTATTTAAAGCTCTTTATTTCCCCTTACTGTGAAACACCAGGAATACTGAGGGCATTAACCTAAACAGATGTCCAGCAACAGATGATGTGCATTTAATCTCCACCTACCCAGGAATAATTTCATTCCACTTCTGAAATGATATGACCAGATCCGGTGTGAGATATTCAAGCATCAGTACAGAAGAGAAGGAGTATTCCAGCAATGCCTCTGTGGCTGATGCTGGTGTACTGGCAGTCAGTGTTCAAAGCCTCGGCCGATAATGTGGAACTGCCAGTTCGAAAAACGAGCTCCCAAAGTCAGCAGAGAGAAACAAGAGCCAACTTGAAGGGTAGAGGGAGCGTTCAGCCAGGGCTGCTACAAAGGGACTGTGTTTTGCAGTCTGAAAAATTCAGATCACAATTGTGATGTTCTCGTGGTAGCTCTCTTGACTTCCTATCCGGGTATTATTCCCTAGTGACAAACCAAAGTCTACCTTTGCCATGAAAGCTCCTCATTCGGTCTGGAGTGAAATCTCTGGGGATTTATGCAGCAGTGCAAAAAAAAAAGGGGGGGGAGGGGGGAGGCGGGTGGAGTGTATTGTAGAAGAGACAACAGCATAGAGGGTTTGCTTTTTTCTGTCTTTTAACAGGCTGCAAATTCAGGTTTGGTGTGACACACTGACTTTTCTGTGGCTTATTTCCCTAACTCAATACTGGCTGCTTTTTGAAAGCTGATGAGTAATTATCAGCTGGTCATCCCACATGTGGACAAATGATAAACCGTCCTGCTTTCTAGAGAGATGTAAGTAATTTAAAGACACTTCAGATGTCTGAATTCAAGAGCACTCCCAGTCTGGAAGTTTTCCTTCTCTGGGTGTGGGACGCTGCCTGCCTGCAGGACAGGAGGTTCGTGGGTGCGTACAGTAAGGCATGTTATTTGCAGCTGGAGAGGGTGCTTTCTGGCAAAAGAGAGCATCATTCTTGTCTAATTTGAGAGTCAGTCCTTGGCTGTAGTACAGCTCCGTGGCCTCTCGTTAACGTGGCGATGTGATGCAGCAGCGCAGCTGTCCGGAGCAGGCTGAATCCCGCCAGTCAGCTGGGTGTGGGCACTGGGTTAGTAGAGTGGGAAAACCGCCACGCCAGTATGTTCAGAGCGCTCAAGAGGGAGATTGCAGTGGGAAGGAGAGTGTGAGGGAGGAATCGGATGTGTGACAGTACGAACGAGTGAGACTTGATGTGTGTTCACTTGACTGCTTCTCAGAATATATGTTTTGGAAAACAGAAGTTAGGCAAATGTACTGATGTGCAGTTTTGGGAGCAGCGTGGATATACTGACGCAACACTACTGCCATGTTAAGTGAGTCTGTAGCATTTTTTCTTCCAGAAAGCACTGGTTTTAGCACAATTTGGAAACCTTCTCTGGGTTAATGCCTCTCTGCTTTACCACATGTTCTTGATATATCTGCAAGTGGCACTAAAACGTGATGTCCCTCAAGGTAAGGCAGATGTGAGACATGTAAAAATACCTTCAAAACTCAAGATACATTCATAAAATGCCACATATCTCGCTTTTCTTTCTTTCTTTTTGAAGTCTGGACTTATGAAACGTCTCCTATGTACTGCACTGAGGAAAAAGCTTGATTTAACTATTAGTGTCCATAAGTAAATCACAATTAGAGTTGTGATTAGAAATATTCCACAAAATTGTTCCCTGCATTCCTTTGTAGTCTTGGAACTGTACTGCTGAACTTCCAGTGGATCATTTTCTTGAGAAACGGAGAGAAATGAGGGTTAGGCTGATAAGGAATTAAATCTGTTCTGATTGGAAAAGCTGCACAAGTTTTATCTTGACTGATAAGAGGTTTTTCTGTGGAGGAAATGTTCCTATCCGATACGCAAGACCAAAATTCTATTACATTCTTTGAAAAGCAATCAGAAGTTGGTAGATTTAATGAATAATTTTGTTCTTTGTGAGAACATTGAAAGTAATTTTGTTGTTTAATGGCATTGCACTGATTTTACGTGGTGCAGAACATGATTTTCCTAACGTGGTATGTTGCCAGATTGGTTTTAATTGAAAAATGATTGGCCTTCAAAATGCTCTGCAGAGGAAATACCCTGGTCCAGTCCTAGAATAGCAACTTTCAGGTCGATCAGCTTCCTCCTTCAACACCGTCTGGGTATTTATGTATGCAGAGATCCTGTCAGCTGATCAGACACTGACTTCTTGAAGTACCATGCTGTCTTCAACTTCCTGATTACAGACGCGCTCACCCCTTCCGTTCTCTATTACAAGGCTTGTCAGAAGGTCCATGGTGCGCTCTGTAGCATGGTAGTTCATGTGGAGGTTCTGAACTTGACCACTGCTTAAGCTGAAGAAGCACAGCTCCAGTCTTCATGACTTAGAATGATAACACCAACGAGTCTGTCAAAGAAACACGTACAGGACCAACATGCAACAAGAAATCCTCGGTGAATATAATGCAGAGCACTTGGTTTTTTCAAACAGTAAATGATTTGGTATGGACCATGGGCCGAGAATTCAACAGCTACTTCTCATTTCTTGGTGACATGGGATTTTTGCAAGTAAGCGAGCAAAGCAGGGTAAGATTTCCCTTGATTTCAGAAGATGATAGCATGTATGTGTTCTGCCACAATTTCTTCAAAAATCTTTCCACAGCTCTAAGGAGATGGAGGTTTAGGGAATTACGGCTGTGTGCCTAATCACTTTTAATATTATGTAAATCAGATAGCTATGTTTATATTGAAAATTACTATACCATATGTCTTTAAAATAATCAGTACTTGGAAGCTGTTTTCCCTGCCCAATATGCTGAAAGAGTAGTAATATATAAATATATTACAAATAGTATTTGTGAATAAATACAGATTGATCATGATTGTGATCATCTTCTGAAAACAAATAGTTCATTGTATTTCTGTAGTCCTAAAATTCATGCCATTTGTGGTAAAAAAGGCCAAAACTTGTGGTGAAGTTGCATGGAAAATTTAGATAACTTCATTTCCCTTATGCTGCTGTGTTAGTGACTTCCTTTCTCCTGAGTGCTCTTCATTTGAATTGATTAAACTTAAGAGTTTTAAAAACAGTTTTTCCAGCTTGTTAGATCATTAGTGTGTTATGCTAATAGTCAGGGAACTATTTTTAAAAATGTGCATCAAATTTGCAGTGATTTTAATTTTTTTAACTCAGATTTTCTTACACAGCTAAACCCTATAGTCTGTCTGTTCACTTTATTTTTCAGTTTCTGTGGCTGTCACTTTCAGTGTCTTTTCCATGGAATTTGTCTTCTCAAGAGCTGAAAGGATGTTGTGATTTAGACCTTTGTTTTCATAATTTTGACTAAGATGTATGTCTTTCTTAAATAACGCTCGTTATTTCCTGTGTTTTTTCTTGTGGAATATCTTCCCAGTGAAGTCAACCTCAAATCTGCATTTTCTTCTCTGTCTTTGGGACCACAAGATTCCCTCATCCCTGTTTATCTTGGGCTTCCTTTCTGTTAAATGCTGTGTGTTTTCCTTCGCTGAATGCTGTTCGACAGAGGGACTTTCTTGCTTTTCCTTATGTAACCATCAAGGAGAATGTTTTATATATAAGTGGTTTCACATTTTTTAAAAATTTGAAGAGTTTGCACTAATTACTTTATAGTAAGACTGTCTTTTTTTTTTTTTTTTCACGGTTTGTTGGTGAAACATTTATGAAACATTTGAGAAATGGGAACCAGATGAGAAATTGAAAAGCTTGCAAACTGTTGGGTTTGGTTTGTGTTCTTTCTTCAAAGAGGATGGAGGAAAGACGTTCTTATTTATTTTCAGTTCCCGCTGTTTTGTAGCCAGTGAATGAGCTCAACAGTCAGGATGTGTTTGCCCTGAATAGTTTATTGCATAAATTGCAGTCAGCCTCTTGATGAAATTTCTGGGTGACTGTGTACAAGAGATGTTGTACACATCTCTTGTTGTTGTGTGCGGGGGCAGGAGCTCTCTTGACTTGTGTGGGGTAGATCCACAGTTTAGTGCTGCTTTCACTGTTGCAATCCAGTTAAAATGCTGTTGAATCCCAGTTGCATTTCGTCTCCTGAAATAACTGCTGGTGAATGAGAATGTAGGAGAAGAGGGAGTTTGGAGGGGATGATTTTATTTTACACGTTGAAGGTATTGAAATATAGACGCAAATCTCTGTCTTAAGCAAAATATTTGAGCGCTGGAAAATTTTTGTACTATCCTGCAATATTAGAGCTCTTGGAAATTTTATAGGTATTTTTGACATTAAGCATGTGTCTGCCTGATTCTTTTTAAACAGTGAAGTTTGCCTTTGTGCTTTCACTATGCAGATAACACATTATGTCACTCCTCCAGGAAGGGGGAGGAGGCACAAGCTCATTTCAGGTGCACAAGAAGAATGTTTGTTTAAGGCAAGAGCTCTTAAAATGGGGATGGCTGTCGGATTTTAAAACCTCATTCTTCCACATACAGATGATCTTAAATCTCCACTTTGTTTCCAGTTGTGATATTTTGCAGTTTCAAAAGAATAGATGTGCAGGATCCTTATGAACACTGTACTAGGTTCCTCAGCTGATGCCTTTTTTTCCTAATAGTGGGTTTTTGACTATTGCAAATACCAAATACTCCATTTATGATCCTGTGAGGGAACCCTAACGTAACCCTCCAGACCAGGGTATTCTGCACCCACTGTTCTCAGTTTGAATCTAGGTTTGCTCCAGAGATTATTATCCTGTATAATTACCTGGGATTTATCCATCTCATTCAGTGCTGGGTGAATTTTGAAGTACTGAGTGAGCAATGCGTTTAGGGATGTACTTGTAATTATTATTTTTATATCAGTGAGTCTGATATGCTTAAGGAATTGCTGTACAATAATTAAAGAAAGACTGTCCAGTGAAGTATTTAAAATAAATTGGGTAGCTTATGTGTCAGTTTCTATTGTTGTCCTATAAATACTGACGTGCATATATTTGAGTCAGTTTGTTCTGAGAAGTAAAGGCTTTCTTCCACAACTAAATGAGGCCAATTAGCATTTTCTGCTTGGTTCTGCTTCTTTTCTTATTGTCCATTGTTTGGAGTTTTGCAGTGGCAAAGGGTGATTTATTGTAATGGGGATGAAGAGAAAATGAATTCATATTTCACCTATACAGTCATGTTTTAAAGCTTAAAAAAAGTAGGTTATAAAAATCTGATACAGTGTGTTGTCTCTGAATGGCCAGGGTAATAGGCCAGAAAAGCAATATTTTTGTATAGCTTTAGAAAAAGACTGAAAGAAACATTGTGGTGTTCATTCTGTTGTCTACCTCAGAGTTTCTTTATTAATTAATGTGGTCTACTAAGTCTGAACAGATGTCTGGATTTTGTTAAGATCACTTTGAATAGGAGATGCCCTAGCACTTGACTTCTGAGGCTCTGCTAATCATCAGCCGTTGAGGTTATTGTATAAGTGCCAGTCACAACTCAAATGGAGATAAAATTCCCATTCTGACCTGGTACCTGCCATGACTCTATATGGATAATACTCTGATATTAAAACAGGACGTTTGGCATTTGACACTTCTAACCCATAGCAGTGAAAGCCTGAGTGTGAAGAGAGTTCCCACGGGATAGCTGCCTTCCCTCATTTGGAGGTGGGGGCGGGGGCTCTGGTCGTTCTTTGGCATGCTGGATCGTGGCAAGCTGCAGCCTCCCTCACTGCTCCATGCTTTCCGTTGACTGATGGGGTCCAGCGCATCCATGTGTGTGTGTTGTATTGTGTGACATAAGTAAGAGATCCAGGGTATTTCCAGTAATTTTTAAAGTTTGTAAATTGTAGGTTTTAAAACTTGGGGTGACTGAAAGGGTCTGAAACAAAAGGTTGCTCCTTTTGGGGTTTTTTTGTGTTTTGCTTTGGACATGTATCCTAAGAGGTGAGTATCTACAATGTGCACTGCACTATGCACAAATTCACCCCTGTAGTAACAGAACAGGGAGCCTCAGGTCGGTATGTATCTCCTTAGGAAACATTTCCTGTGTGTTCTGGGGAATCGGGAGAATCTAGCTTTTCCATTCAGTCTCTCTGAAGTTTTTCACGTTTTCACTCTTCCCCTTGGAGATAAAAGTGTGCGTCTGGCTCCCTCCCAGTGTTGTTACTGATAGTTCTCGAGTGTTACCAGGCTGGGCCTTTGCAGAAGTTATCTTTGGAGTGCATGTCCTGGTACAGTCCTAACATAGCGAGCGTAACTCTTGGCACACTAATTCAGGTCTGTTGGAAAGTTGGATCCTTTACAGAAAGTCTTCTATTATGTTTGACTTCTGTCTACTTTGGCTCATAATTGAGGTAAAAATGGAAGGACAAAGGAGTTTTGGTGCTCAGCTTCTTCAAGGAATCATACGCTTGTGGCACCAGGTGATTCGAACACAGATAGTCCCTATGACAGGAAAATGTGAAAATAAATAATAAAGAGGAGTCTTGAATGAAATATTGTCTTGTGCAGAGGATAAGCATAAGATCAATTATACTCCATAAATTTATCCACTGTTTTTATGACTTGCTCGATGTACTTGTCTGCTGCACTGGATGAATTTTTACCTTTTTGAGGCATAGCTAGACGTAAAAGTGTAACAAAACTTGTATATATCAGAAAAATCCTATTAATCTCCCATGGCAGGTCCCATTTATATACTGTGGTGTAAGGCTTGATGACTTCAACAATATTCCGGTCTTGATAAAAGAGCTTCCATACGTTTGTTTGGAAATGTTTCGGTTGCAGCGACTCTGTAGTTTTCCCTAAGCTGTGTGCTCTGGTGTCTCATCAAGTGGTTTTGCCTTTTCATTTAGTTTTATGATTTAGCCTTTTAGCAGTTCTCTGTGAATCTAGTGATTCTATTTACTCTAGAGTTTTTAAGTAGTTACTCTTGTTACTTAGCAATCACTGTTTGTTCTGCAGGCACCCTGTGGAACTTATCCTCCTATGAGCCCCTGAAGATGGTCATTATCAACCATGGTCTGCAGACGCTCACCAACGAGGTGATTATACCCCATTCAGGTTGGGAGAGTGAGCCGAATGAGGACTCTAAGCCTCGTGATGCTGAGTGGACAACTGTCTTCAAGAACACCTCTGGTTGCTTACGGTAAGGCAGAACCGTGAAGTATTCATCTGTTCACCACATCTTGTGTTTAGGATTTCATTAAAATTATTTTGATTTGAAATAAAATATCATGTGTTTCTTTTGGTTTTGCAGAGGTTCCCCAGTTTAGTGGCCACAATAGCAGCGCTTGGAGATATTTGCCTGCCACAGGCCCTCTTGTTGTAGGACTACCCATGTAGGTGTGTCAGTGGGCTCAGTGCAAAGAGTTGCTCATTTATCCAGGTTAAGGGGAGTGGGTTTGTGTAGATCAGGGTACAATGGAGGGTGACCCCAGGTAAGGTTAACTGCCACGCTAAGTACAAAGAAAGCATTTTGCAATGCAAACTGTGCCGCAAGTACTGAGCATCACACTTTCATTTCTGTTGTACTGTGAGCAGTAGGCTGTCTCTACACATTTTTAGTACCTTCTCTGCTTCCCATGATGGTGCTGGTTATAGATATTTGAAAAGGGTATTTTCACGCAACTCCCTTCTTGATTTTAGGCCTTCTCCTGTCAAAAGACGTTTTTTGCAGGTGTTGGGGAACTGTTTCTGTGAAATTACACTGAGATCCAGTTTTAGCCGCGAACACTTCTTGTTGACGCAGTCCTGTTTTAAGCTAAAGTGACTAAGAACCTACGGGAAATTAGTTAAGAACCTGAACTACTGACCATTTAGGAACCTATTTCTAATATTCCTTGCAAAGGAGCCTTTTCTGGTTAGAAATTGTATTTGCATGTCTGAGAGCAGGACAGTACATGCTAGACGCTGGGGTCAAGAGGGACTCCTAATACAGTCTGAAAAACCTGGAGAACCAGTGTTCTTCAAACACAGTCGCTTTAATTTTGCTTTGAGATAGAACAGTGGAGATGCCCTTTTAGATGCTTCAGCTTTATCATGAAGTCAATTAGTCTGAACAAAACTAATAAAGATTTGGCATCATACCTTCTGTTGCTCTGAAGAATACTTCTGTCGGATTTCTTCTGAGTAATTCATCTTCAGAAGTCGGTTCATTTCTGTTTCTTGGGCTTGTGGTTTCTCAATTGCAGTAACTATTCCCTTGAGTAACTTCACAAATTAAGAAAGTAATGAAAAGTGTTCTGGAAGGGCCCATTACTGAAATTATTTGCAGTCCCACTGGAAACTAAGGTCCTTTAAGTAGGCTACAGACATCATAGGTTTCCACTTACTAGTGTCTCATTTTCTAATGGTGCTCTCCAAGAGGAAATTAGTCATGGTGGGGGATAAAAGGATTATCTGAATGAATATGATATTCTCCAGTAAGTGTAGACAATGAGTTGATCATTAGTAGACTAACCTAATGCACATCATGAATTTTTCTTAGCATGTGGATCCACTTGAACTTCTACATTCCAGGATAGAATTAGGGGGGTTTTTGGTTGGTTGGTTCATTGGATTTTTAAGATTTTAAAGTAAGGTACTGGTCTTACAGGGCATGCAGAAGCTTTGGACATTGTATTCTTAAGACTAATGAAGAGGGTTGTGGAGCACAGTAGTGCTGAGACACGTTAGTTAGAGAATTTGAATTAAAAACGGTCCTGATGAGCTTCGACTGCATCAGGACAGCAGCCAGTGAATGGTAACTGCTGCTGCTGTTGAAGGGGAGAAATGAATTTCAGTCCTGTCATCTATAGCCTCTGCTGTCAAAGTCATGTGGGACTATGTGCGTCCTTGTGGAAAATTTGAGGCTTCAGTCAGATGTGGGGTAAGGTGATTTCATGCTTGAAAGTAGTTGCTTAAGGTAAATGGAGATGTGATGGCAGGTTAGCAGGGAAAGGTAATCTGAAAAAGGTAGGTTGTTTGTGTCTCTGTGCTGTGGAGAGAGCAACCTCATAGGAAGGCGGGAGAACTGTCTTGCTGTCTCCTTATTTCTTGCAGTGAGACAAAGCGAGTCCAGAACAACAGGCAAGGATGCAGGAGTAGGTGAGAGATGAGCTGTCTTTTGGTTGATTGTACTTCTTGTTACAGTGTGTGTGATATTACATAGCTTTTGTAGAGCGCTTCCAGATCTACAGATAAAAATGTGGGTATCAAAAGTAATTATCATTACTACTGTTGGAAGTAATTGTGGTGTTTGTTGAAATCCTCTGCAGCTCATCCTTAAAAGCACCAGTAAGATAAGATAGTTGACACCAGCAGAGACCAAATTTTTGCAGCCATCTGTCTGACAGACGTCAGTGTTTAAAAACCTCTTCTCTTCCTTTGTTGACACAGTAGCTGGTCCTAGAAATTCAGTTTTCCATCAGTGGAGCTTATTGCAGACTACAAACTGTTTACCAAGTTGATACTTAATTTGGAGGTTAGTCCTCTTGATGGTGTGCCAGCCTCCTTTGTCCCCTGTGGAAGTGAGCCTCAGGTGTGTGCAGTGCTCTCCTCCACAGCAGCTGAGTGAATCTTTGAACTTCGGAGGTTTCAGATGTCCCTGCTGTTTAGGTATCTAAGCAGGAGACAGGCGTTATGCGTGCAGGATGGCATTCATTTCAGTATCGTTTTTTTCAGTTAATGAAGTTTATCAACAGATGTGGATGAGTTTGTTTCAAACTCGGTGATTCACAGCATGAACTACCAGTTAATTATTTGCCTTGGGGTTTTTTTTTACGCTGCTTTCTCATCTTTACTTTGTTCTTAATCTAGGTCTCTCCTTTGATTATGCGGAGCCTTAGAAACACTTACTTCAAAATAATTCATAACAAGTAATTAAAGAAAACAACCACCAAAACCCACTTATTTGCTTTTACCTCTTCAAATTCTGATCCATCCCAGGGTGGGATGGAAGGGCAGATTGACATCTGGCATTAGCAACACAGATAGATAGCGTAGTGCTGCAGCTATGCGTGGGATGGAAGGATGCGTTAGCAGAGGGGTCAGTAATTGGGCCCAGTATCTTAGAAGATGTTTGTACCTGCACTAGTGTTGCTATACTTGGGAATCAACTTGGCAGGAGACGAGGCACAATCCGTGCACTCTTTTGCCCCATACGAAAGCTAAGGCAGCTTACTGGCTTTGCATAGCCCTGATTTCTCCCCACTCTGAACTCACAAAAATCCATCTGTGATGCTTGATGCTGATTTAGTCTGTATGGCCAAAAGAATGGATGTGTCTGAGCTGCTGTTTGAGAAAGCCGGGTGCATGAACACTGAGTAACACTGGACCTGGTCATTTACAAGCTGGAAATCAGAAACTCTGCCGAGTTTGTTATCAATAAAGTAATTCTAAATCTCTCTCTCCTGCCATGTGTTAAATAACTCTGGGATTACCTGTGATACGTAACGATACCAAGCTGTCATAGCTAGCCGACAGCGTCTACGTAGCCAGTAGTCAGAGGAAGAATATGCAACTCGTTAAGGTTTTCCCCTGACTTTGGGGAACAGTGTTTATTTTAAGGACTCCTTCCAAAGCCAAGCCTCCTCCCATGAGTGTGGCTGTTGTAGGGATCTTCTGAATCCTCGTATCACCTGGGACATGACGAGTGGGTTCTGTGTGCCATCCAACTCTGTACTTGACTTGCCAAAAACTCTCTTCAAACAAATGTTTTGGGAATCCTGTATTCCCCTTTGCAAAATAAATACTTGGCAGCACAGCCAATTTGCCAACTGTGATCTGATAATTAAATTTATTGTCTGCGTTTTCTGCAGTATTTTCCAAGAAACACTGAAGCTTTCAGAAGCTAGTGCAGGTGGTGGTAATTTTGTGTCCATTCTTGTCCTGAGATGAGGAAAAAGATGTTTCCTCTTACATTGCTCTGGTTTGTTTCTAGAGGCAGGCTCGCTATGATGAATGGATCTGCAATATCCCTGATAATTTTACTATTTAAAATGGATACGAGCCTTGTGATAGATGCTACCCTGGGTGTAATTGTATAAAGGTATTGTTATATTCTGTTTGAACCTGTTGAGAGGTATGGTGGAAATCTGAAAAGGAGTAGTAGAAAACCAAGCAGATTGGTTTATTGAAGTGAAGTGGACTTTTGGTTATGGAAAATTGGGATTGGGGAAGAAATAAGGAAGACATTTGCTAGGACAATCATTAAATATGCACAAATATTCCTTTATTTCATTTGGGGTAGAAGTTTCGTGTCTTTGCGTTGTATTTATTCTTTCAAGGATCTGGAGAATGTCTTTTCTAGTCTTTTTTCCTCCTTCTATAAACTCCTATATCCCTACTGAGAATTGCAATCCAGAAGCATTAGTTTTTCAGTTGTACTCTCCTCCAGTTTAATTAATGTAATGATTTGGTGCATCTTAACAGGGCCATTTCGTGATCCTTCCTACAACTTTAACCTTGACATTAAGGTGCTTTGGGAGAAGAGTACAAGTTGAATTGCTTGTGGGACTGGTGGAGCTAAGGCACATGTACCCAGGCAGTGCTGGAGACCTTTGCTGTGTCTCCAGGTTTCTCCTAAGGTACCTGTGTTTTAGAGCAGTGCTGCACTGGTGGGTCAGAGAGTGCTGCTGCAGTCACATCATCTTTTTTGACTTCTGTGTAGATATCCTCTATGATTCCTCGTTCTCTAGAAGCAGCAAGGATTTTAGTGGTTTAAAAATGACATTCATTCTGGGCTTAATTGCTGTTTTCAGCCTAATTACTTTTCATTCTCCCTTGGATTTTTTAACTTCTAAGAGTACAGAGTAGAAAACTTAGTTCCTAAATTGCCAACTTTCTTGCCTGATTCCTGTGCTAAGCTGACCTGCTGTCAACAAATGTTAAATGAATTAATTTGCATAGCAAACAGATGCAAAGTGCTCCTTTTTCCAGGGTACCATCTGTAGTTGCAGCATTTTTTGTCAATTCTCCAAGTACACAGAAATTCGCGTTCACAAATAGCCTCAGGGTTCAGAGACCTGGCCGTGGATGTACAAACACAAACAAGCTGCACCCACTTGCCTTCCACTGAAACATGCATTCCTCAGATGGAACTTGCACATAACAGCTTGTCCAACGTCAGCTCCCGAGACGGGACAAACTGGTGGCTAGAGCTTAACAAGAGACTTGAGAAGTATGGATTAATTGCTGTTTTGCTACTATTCTGACGTAATTACAGGCAAGATGAATGGTATAAATCTTTTTGTAGTCTAATTTTTAGTAGCCCTATCTGCTGGTTTTGGTGAGATTCAGCCTCCTAAGTGCCTGAGTAGATCTGTACTTCAGTGATCTTCACTTTCCTGTCTTTAATGCGGGATTGGCACCTCTTTCCTTACCTTCCCCTGAAGTTGGTAAACACCAGTAGTTCAAGGATTTTGAAGTGGTTGATCTTAGAGACAACAACTGGGAATAAGCACCTCCTGTAGGGATAAATTAAAAGTTTGGTCTCATGGAATCAGAACCGAAGAGTTATGGTAAGTATGAGATACGATGTTTGAAGACTTGATGTAAGGACTCTGTAGATTTGGAGCCGAAAACATTCTCCATCAGGATGAGAAATGATGTGTAAGTATCTGCAGGCTGCTGTTACTTTTATGTACTTCAGAGGGAAGAGGACTGCAGGAGCTTGAAGGCAAATCATTAGTACTCAGGATGTGCCATATAGAGGTTTTATATGTTAACCCTTTTTCTGAGGAGAACAGAGAGGATTGTGGTCCATGCATGTACACCTTGTCCTGCAGATGTAACTCTCAGTGCTCCAGTTACACGTCACACTGGACTCGTTCCTAGAGTCCTGATGTCTTTTTAGACATGTATGAATGCAAACACGCACTGTTTGTAGCAGGAGTGTCTGTCTGAGGCACATGGAGGTAAAGAAGGTTTGTCAAACAGAATCTGTGGTGATTTTTTGGCAGAAAAGTTCTCTCTCTTTGCACCCTGAAAATGACTTTGTGAGGGTCTCAGTGATACTGGTGTGTCCATTGTTTCTTCACATGTCTCCATGCTGAATTTGAGGAAAGAAAGGCTGTCAAAACTAGGTGCTCATTTCTTATTAATTATTAATGTATGGCTTTTCTCTGAAGAAAAGTGCTTGGGAATTAGAGCTTTCAAAGTGAATTACTTTCAAGCTCTATCCACCTTTAAATCCTGAAGGCATGATAATAGTATGTTGTGACAGTCAGGTAATATTTGTCCTACCCACACTCTCGTATACTTGAGGCAGCTTTCATCTCCAACTGACTGAAGTAAGAAGGCACTTAAGTGCAAGTCTTTGCCCTGGAAGTGCTGCCTGGTGAAGAGCAGGGCACAGGAGGTGAAGCTCAGGTGATGCTGCTGCAGCGCTGCCAACTGAGCTGCCCTTGGTGTCAGGGGAACTTTGCTTATCGAAGCATGGCAGGACAGAAAGGATATGTAAATGTGAGGTTTCAGGTGCCAGCTTTTATTTTCTCTTTTTTATCAGCAGCAAATTACTAGTTGAGCTTCGCGAGTCTAACATTAGTTACAGAGCCCTTCTTGCAGCAGCTCCATTTCTCCCTGACTCCAAAAAGGTTTCTTTGACAGTCATTTGGTTGACTTTTCCTCTTAATTGGTGTGTTCCCCTATCATAGTTGAAGTAGTCCTTTTGTAGGGCAGTTGTTTAACCAAGGAGGCCTGGACAGGACTGATGAGGCTGCACAGGAGATGAGGGCAGATGCTGCCTTGTCTCTGATCACCCACCTACCGTGCTTGGAGGCTGGTGCACTCGTATTGTTTCACACTGGGCACAGCCTTGAGGAGATTGCTGCTCTAGAAACTGGAGCTCAGGATACCATCAGTGTTTTGTTGTGCAACAGGTACTTTTGAACTGGACTTTCAGCAAAGGAGTAGTTTCAAAGAGAGAAAAACTGAACAGAATTTTGCCTGTGAATCTTCACTTTGGAGACAGCAAGGAGCATGGAAAAGGGAAAAGCTTATCTGCCCAACCCAGACTGGAAAAAAAACCAACTCAAATTAAAAACCCGCACAATGGAGAGGAGTGAGCGAAGGCAGTTTCTTAATTAGCTTACTGATACTGTGCAGGATCACAGCATATGGCTGTCCTGGGGCTTATATGATGAGCAGAGCGTTTAATTCGTGCTAGTAAGGAGCTGTTAGGGTTCCTCCTGACAGTTCCTGATGTTTAGCTTGTAATATAAATAAATTATGCATAGATTTTAGCAGCAGAGACATAACCTAGTTACATGCAACCTTAATGCTTTACAATCAAATCTGAAGTATAAATTTTAAGTTGTGCACTTGCTTATTGCCTTCTGTCATTACTTAGGCATGAATCTAGGTCCCTTCTCCCTTGGCTGTCAGCAAAGGGAATCTGCAAAAACATCTGTCGCTGTGGTGGGATGAAGGACAGGACTGAAACAAAGCTCACTGCAGTCACTGTAATGGACTTTGTTTCCTTTGGAAGGCATGTGAGCCATGATCCTTTATTAGATCAGTACCACCTCATTTCTCTGTTTCTGAGATCCTTTTCACACCGCAGCAAGTATGTGTGATAAAGCAGGCAGAGCCCCTTAGCCTTTCCTCCAAGCAGAGACTGGAATAATTTGGAAGCTAGATGCTGGGCATCATGGAATTCTTGCATAATGTGTTTTTGCATCATTTTACGTTACAGGAGAGCAAGCTACGGCCCTCCAAGTAGGTCATGCAGGAGGTAACCAGTCAGCATTTTACTGGAAAGGTGTTACGTGATGTTTTGGATATAGAAAGTCACAGTAACAAAGGATGGACTTGACATCCATACCTTGTTCAGCTGCTGGCTGTTGAGCCCCTGCTTATAGCAGGGAGCTCTTTTAGACAGTGTTGACATGAATGTGAGATGTGACAGTGTGCTTTGTAGATCTCTTGCTCTATGCCAGCGTTGCTGGAGCACAGACTAAGCTTGGGAAGGCCTTTCTCGGGCATGGCTTTTGGTATTTGACCAACTAAAGAAAACCAGTGCCTTGATGCAAATAGCTGGATGGGTTTTACGTGCTCCTCCCTTGGGTCTAGCTGGTAAGTGGATGCTTAAGTGCAGCAGAAGTCTCCAGTGGGATCTCCTGCCCAGATCTGATACACCTTTTCTCAGTCGAACAGCTGCTCCCTATATAATGCACCAGCAGCAGAGCTCCCCTGTCTTTCTGTTCATTCCATCTGGACTTTGGCTTCTTCCCATTTTCTTTACCATATTCTTTCCTTTATTTCTGCTTCAGCTGTCTGCTGCCAAAATCCATTGTGTTGTACAGGGTTCTTTGACCAGTGCTGCCTGCATCAAACTATCTTTGTGTCACAGGCAGCTTCTTTCTTTTTCTCTCTTATTTTCAGAACAATGAACTTAATACCAATTAAACTTTGTGGTATTTCATGTGAACTGAAGTATGGAATTCATTCTCTTTCTGCATGAAATGATGGAATGATTTTAAAATGCTGTATATTCGTCCATTGGGACATTCAGCACCTAGAAATACGCTCAGAAATAGTACATTTACTGTAACTATTATTTATCAGTCTCCTCTGGCTGACATCCGAATAAAAATATCTTAATAGTGAAGCAAAATGTGGGTGTGGAAGGGTGTTTTTATAGCAAGGGTTCTGACTGTTGGAGTAGGTGGATGGAACTAATAACTTTAATTTAGACTTGTGAGAACTGTGCAGTTTTTTATCAGCTGAAGCATGTAAAACACAGTGTCTGGACAGTGAAGCCACAGTGTTGGTGTTAGTCGAGATCTGGCAGGACGTATGTACTGCCTGTCAGCTCTGCTGCAGCACTGCCACAACTCAGCCCACTCGTGAAGTGCCACTCGCTCAACCCACCCAGAAACCGTGATCTTCGAGCTCCCTGGCTTGTGATGGTCGCAGGTATCTTTATCTTCAACCCTACCGAGACAGACTGTGTAGGAGCCAGTGTTACTTTGTAGCTGGCAATATGAAAATAGCTATTAGGAGGTTGTTTACAACAATAAAAAGTAGGGTTCATTTGGCAGTCTGAGACCCTGCAGTGTGCACAAAGAGGCTGCTGAAAAGAGCTCGTCGTTGTCTCGGCTTCAGCTCCTGTCCACCCTTCTTCCTGAGAAAGGTGGAAATGTTACTAGGAGGATATCTTTAGAATTTCCAGTCCAGCTTTCTATTTATATCAAAAACAAAGTTCCCAACCTGTTGTCTTTGTCCCCAGCTGGGTCTCTAAACAAACTGCTTTTTACGCCTGCGGAACTGACGTGGGATGGTAGGTGTTGGGTAATACTCTAACCTCTGGCTTTCAGCTGCAGCACTGCGGGATAACAGCTGATGGCCCTTTCCAGCCAGGTGGCAGACACAGCAATAGTTTAATGCTCAGAGAAAAATGCCTCTGACACTTCTTTTTTTCAAGTTTATTATTAAAAACCAAACCCAAAAGCTCTCTGTGTCTCCACCCTTTCGGATTGGTAGGGAGGTGCGTGTGGGCATTGCTACATGATTTGCACTGAAATAGCGTAAATTAAGTGCCATGCCTTTAGTTACTTTAGAATCTTTTCTCTTGAGGACAGTTTTGGTGTGTGGCACAGAGAGTAGTAACGGCTCCCCTTTCCTAGGTGACGAATACCAGTTCTGTTCTGCAGAGGTAAATGTTGCAGACAGACTTGCATATTATTAAGACGACTCTTTGGTGATCATGATAACCTTATCTAAAGCATGAACAGATTTCTCAGCACGTTCCCCGCCATTTTCTGTAGTCTTTAATACCAACAGACTGGATTCCTAGCCTGATGTGTTTCTACGCTGGTAGGTATTTACTTTTATTTAACATTTACTTAGTGATCCTCTGTTTTGTTTTCCCAGGGAAAGCATATATTTGAACATCCTTACAAATCCTCTTTCACTAGTCCTGTCTACAGTCTGGACTCCAAGAATTTGAGGAAGAATCCAGGTCGCTTTTTCCAGCTATAAAGTCTGGGGATTTAAAATCTCTGAAATGAGATTTGTGCTTTACTGTTTTACATAAAATCAGTCATACAGTTGGTTTCCTGCCTGTGTACTTTGAGTAACATGGACAGTATTTCCATGTCATTCTTCTAGAATCACTCTTTTGAGTGTGTTGTATGTGTTTACAGTAAGCACACTGTGAAGCTTTCTGTTACCCTTTGCAGGGTCGTTTGAGAAAGATGATACTGTTTTTAAAATACTTCATTTAATGGGCTCTTGGCAAAGTACTGAAAAGCAGGGAAAGTCAGGGAAGGCAGCAAAGGCCTTTCTAGGGATGAAGAGACAAGGCGATGGAAGCAGGCTGTACAGAACACCAGAGATGAATGGCAAGTATCATTCATTCTGTTTTCTGTAGAAGTAGTTTGGGTAGGTCCTCCTCCCATTCTCACCCATTTGAGCAGTCAAATGTTTTTGACTTTGTTTTCATTTATAATAGGATTTTGCCTATCATCAGTGCCACAAAAGCCCTGCAGAGTTCCCATTTCAAGTTGTTCAAACTTCAAAAGTATCTTTGACTTCATCTATAGAGATTCTTGATATTAAACTGCGCCTGCAAGCAAGTCATTGAGATTGTGTGTTTAATTCCAAAATCTTTGGGCCGTTCCAGTCGCTGCATGGCAGCCTAGCTCCTACGTAACAGTTAGCAAGCACTTCGACTAGGGTTTTGGCTTCCTTTTCTGTTTGTTGTCTCGTACCAAACACTCCATCCACTGAAGAATAAATTTTCTGCTGATAGAAAGCTATGTGGGCTTGATGTGTAGAAAAGTTCAGTGAAAAGCAAAACTGCATCCAAGTCTGGATGCCATATGTTGCATATCTGTGTGTTGCATGAGTTCTGGGAGGTTCTCCCTGGGTGAGGCTTTGCAAATCCTCTGTTAATGTATGCTGGAATCTGTTGCCCATTTTTTGATTTTCATCACTCTTGAGAGAAGGGTGTTTAGAAACCTCGCTTTGAATGTTCCCTTTGGTACATGATTACTTGTGTCTTTCATTCCATAACCTGTGGTAGATCCATAAGATGCATCAAAAACTAGTGCAGCTGTGTAACTGGAAGAGATTTTTCCTGACTCCAGTCAGTGGAGCGCGTTATTGGGTTGCCTGTTCCATTGCAGCTTCTGTCCTTTGTAATGACCAAGCACTGGCACTTTTGTCCATGGAATCACTTTGGTCTCCATGTTACAGTCCCTTCTGAAGACCCAAGATGTGACTGTGACTGGTGACTATTAGGTGGTGTGTTTCAGAGGTAGATGGTGTCGGGTCCTAACACCCCAAGGCAGAAATGTAACCTGGCATTCATCTGGGTTGCAGGAACTTTTGAAGGTTTCTCTGGGTCATGGAAACCAACCCTGGGAGCACCTCTTCTGGGACTGCCACATGAGAACTTATTCAAAGCACACTGGCTTCATTTTCACCATGCTTGCCGTTGTTTAGTGCTTTGGGATGTTCCGCGTACTTGTGTATCTGGAATGCAGATATTCCCATGGGAGCTGGGAGATCTTCGTGCCTCTTGCAGTGTAGGAGCAGACGCTGTGAGGCAGATGCTGATCTCCCTGGGCTTAGTGTTTCTGAGGTCTCTCTTGATCTAGGCTTATGTGAAGTATGTGAGCTGAGCTCTGCAGTAGGTCAGGGTTAGAGTTACAGACGAGGAAATGGGTTTTGGTTTTCCATGTTGGATAAATCCCATGGGCTGCAGGAATCTCATTACCCAAGGAGGGAGGACTAGTGGAATCCCAGGGGTGTTGGTATTTATAGAGCAGATGTTTCTGCATGAGATACTCATAAGGATGCATTTTGTGATGTTAGTTACGACAATAGAACTGCAAAGTTTGATGCCTGGATAACTTACTCATATCATTAATTAGCTATTAATTTGATCCTGCAGAATTTTCATGCTTATTTATGTGATGGATGTGGGAATTTTTTCTTGTGGCACTGATTTTCAGTAATTTTTTCTATAGCTGAAGATACCAGCAAGCCACACTTACTGATGCACTTTTATTGTATCTTTCTCAGTTAGAACCTTATCAGTGTTTACCTTAATATGAATCCTAATACAGATCAAGAACTAAGAAAGCAGGGTACCAAATACTGTGATGCTGTTGATAACCAAAGCAGGACCCACATGTGCTACAAGTGTGGTAGCACAGATGAATCCTAGAAAAATCCCTTGTAAACGGGCCACAGAGAAAGAAAGGTGTGAAGGATTTTTTTGTTTTGCAAAATGTGATTTATTTATTCAAGTCTGCAAGTGTTCCTTATGTATTTTAGCTCTCTATTTTTAAGACTTAATGAGGGAATAAGAGGTGTGATACACAGCTCCGGATAAAACCATTTTTAGTGTATTTCTGTCAGCCTCAAGCCTAATAAGTAACATTCCACTTTAATAGATGTGCTTGGAGGTGGAACTGCTATCATTTATTGTTATAACTCCTGAAAGGTATCACAGAATGCAAATTCTAATTTCAGTTTCATAAAGATTTTACATTAAAATTCACATTTGGGCTTTTCATATGAAAGGATTAGTCCAACTGGAGATGGAAGAACAGCATGTAGAATTCTCTCTTCCATATATCCTGTGGAATCATATTTTAATATCCACTTTACCTGCCTTGTATCAACCATTGCTAGAGGTGAGGCTGTGTGTTAGGATTTGGGGAAAGGATTCATTTATCTGTGCATTACATTTGGGTTCTTAATTGAAAGTTAATGTGCTGTTACAGCAACCAGCTCACAATTAAGTGTCTTCAGACTTCGAGAGGTCTCTGAGAAAATGTGTTTTTTCCTAGTCATGCAATTAGCATACCGGCCTGCCTGGGTGATGGGGAGACATGGCAGGGGGACCGTGATTGATTTGTTAATTACTTGGAGATTGGCAGTCCCTCTAGTTAGTGAAAAAGAAAAATTGGCTGCATGATCCTGATAGCAGAAGGTAATGATTGTGTCCTGAGCTTTTGAGAGCTAACCTGACAGGGTTTGTGGAATGCCAAGACCCTGAAAGCTGAAATGTAGGCTGTGGTGGTGTCGAAATTAGTGCAGTTCAGCTCAGAGAAGACTTTCTGCATAGGTTTTGCCAGCAAGCACTGTTAAGAATAATTTTTTTCAATTTATTCCCCCTCAGCCCCAAAAAAAGAAAAGCAAAACAGATGTGGATCGATTTGCTCGGTAATGACAGGTTGATGCTTATGCAAGGCTGGGGCTTCAGTAGGTGCTGGGCGTGCTTGCTGGAGAAGTGAGGCTGAGTCCATAGCTCTCCTCTGACAATTCCTGCCGTCACTTACATGCAACTTTAACAACGCTGAGTAACCTTTCACTGCCCTGTCTCACCTGCTCTACCTTGGCCATTCTCTTGTGCGATATTTTGAGATGTTTAATGCCATATAAACATACTGATGTTTTTCACTTAATAAATGTGGCTGATCCAGAGTTTGTGCTGAAACCGCTGTACACAGCGTGACAGGTGGGCTTTACATGTCAAAACGTGGGATTTAAACTGGGTGGCAGTCGCTTCCAGTCAGAAAGCTGGGGGTACAGAACACTTTCGGAGAACCTCTGAGCAGTCAGGGAGACAGCAGTTGCACGTGGTGACTCCCATCTGACTTCTTCGGAGCAGATGGGGCCAAAAGAAACTGAAGAGCAGTTCTGAATACAGATTGATTAAGTAAAATACAGCTTATTGTACACCTGGTTTTAATCTTTTCCATTTTTCAGTTTTGTGGCCATGAATACTGCTGAGCAGTCTTGTGATTTTTGTATGTTTTTCTTAAGGTGGTGAAAGTGTTTTTCAAATGAAAAGTTACAGCTTTGAAATTAATCTTCTGGTTTGCGTGTTGTTTACTTTGAAAACGGTCCAGTTTAACATGTATCACTGGACTCACCAGCAACTCGGAGAAGTGGGTTTGTAGGCATCCCGTGACTGTGTTCCCCTTTTCCTTAAGATATGGAGAATTGCAAGTGTGCGTTGCCCGTATTTTATTGAGATTTAATCGGTTTGTCAGACTACTTTGCCTCCAAATTGTTCATCCAGGGTAATGAGTTCTTAGTAATTGTAGTATAAATCGATGCACTTTCAACTTTATGGTGAAGGTTAGAGGGCTAAATTTTCTTTTAACTCTCTCCTGTTAGGAATGTAAGTTCAGATGGAGCAGAAGCTCGCAGAAGACTAAGAGAGTGCGATGGCTTGGTGGATGCCCTCCTTCATGCTCTCCAGTCTGCAGTTGGCAAGAAGGATACAGACAATAAGGTGAACTTGAGTATTAACACTTAATGGGTGTTTCCATTAACTTAGGCTGAAGTGTTGCACTGGGATCTGACTTCTGTTTGCTGGTATCAGAAGAGGCTTATGCTTGCCTCAGAAAATGCAGTAATTATCTTCCTCTCATCTCTGTCATGGTGTCTGTGGGGTATCAGCATGATGCTGCTGTGTTGCCTTTCATGGCTGATGAGGTGAGCAAAGGCAAGTGGTCGTGATAGGTGGGGAGAGTAGTCCTATATTATTGTCGGTGACATTATTGCTATTGTTCTGCATTACTTAATTGTTATTTATAAGTGCACTCTCCAAACCAGAATTGAGACCCATTGTGATGTGCTTTGCACAGTACCGGCAAAGGAGTTCCCATTTTAAAGGGTTTATTCAGCACCATCTCTAAAGGCTGTAGTGCTTAGCCATTAAGATATGTCTGCAGACCTGCAGTACATTCATTGTGGCTTTGTTTTTTGAAGGTGCAGATTTTAATTACTCTGGTTTTGTCATCATCTCATCCTGTGGCACTTAAAAGTGTATTTGTATGCATAGGAACTATCATAAGTTTAACCTCTTTAAAAGAAGAAAGAACATACTATTGCTTAATAACACCAGTAAGAACTGTAAAGCATTGTTATTTTATTATTTTTGAATCTCACCATGTGATGGACTACGCAAGGGAATTACAAAGCCCTGTCACTTAATCAGATAATTTTGGAAGTAGATTTTGTAACTGCCTGGTGGTTTCCATTGCAACCTACAGAGCGTTGCCCTTGTTAGAACCTGATGTGCGATGGATTAGCCGTTACTATAGGGCAACATGTGTTCTCGTTGAAATCAAGGCCTAGGTTCTGACCCAGGGAAAACTTAACAAAATGGGCCTTTTGGGGCCTGTAAAGGCTGGAAGAATGAGAGAGAGGCTTGTATTAAAGTAGGAGCCTTATAGGATCATTCTCCATTGTGTGTTTGATCTTCAGGTGAATTGTATTCTTTATGTAGGATCAGGTGGTATTTTTGATTAGGGAGTTTTCATTTTGGATTGGTACCATTTATGAAGTGCTTCACTTCTGGAAGAATAAAATTGGGTTTAGGACAAGAACAAACATTAATTTAAGGAGTCTTGACTAACTCAAAAGCTATATTCTTTTCCTAGGGCAGGTGTTGTTTTTATTAAATCCCCCCAAACCCTCCATTGTATAATATAATGGTTTGCAAATCAGAGGGTGCAGTACTTGTTCTAACATAGATTTTTCTGTAACAGTCTGTAGAGAACTGCGTGTGCATCATGCGGAACCTTTCTTATCACGTCCACAAAGAGGTGCCTGGAGCTGATAAGTACCAGGAACTAGATGCCGGTCAGACTGCAGGTACAGGAGGCTCTCAGAAGAAGAAGAAAGATGATGCTGGTTGTTTTGGTGGAAAAAAAGCCAAAGGTATGTGTTGCAGAGGGCTCTGAACTGGAAATGGATTTGGAAGTGAATTTTGCTGTGTAGGCCTGCTCTTGCGAGCCCATTCGTCATGCTGGTTTAGAATGGTGCAGTTTGTGGAGGTGCGTGTTTGTAGTGTCGTGGCATGTGTTCATCTCCCTTGATGTGTTGCTACTAAATATTTGGGCAATTTTTTCCACAATTGCTGTAGTTCTGTTGGGCTTTAAAGAGGAGTGGTGCATGCTGACAGATGACACTGCTGTTGGACAAAGGGGGATGTGCTCTGCCTCTCCTCAGTGTTGCTGTGTTCTGTGTCTGTGAAATCCATGCTTAGCCCACTTACTTGGCTGCATAGCATGTGCCATGGCCACTGGAAGCCAGGCCAGCATGCCTTCATCCCTCTGCATGGTAGTCCTGCCTGTGCATCTTCCATGCCTCCAGTCTCTCACATTTGAAAACAAACTAAAAGCCTACCTTCCCACTCACAACCAAGCATACAACCTCCCAGTTCTGTCCCTCTTTCAGTAATTTAAATTGCAAACATGATTTTGTAGCTTTAAATTGTCAGTCACTTTTAGACCTGTTCTCTCCTCTGGGGCATGAGTTCTGCAAATGAGTTTCATTACAAGGGAGGATTAATAATCTATGTAACCCCCTTCCCTCTTTCCTTAAGAGACACTCAAATTGTATCAGTTTTCCTTGTTGTTTTAGAGAAATTACTATTCTAGACTGAATTCAGAGATAATTAACTCTGCTCTCTGTCTAGGCTCCATTCTCCTCATTCACGTGTACTCACATCCTGGCTTACTATTTATAGCCAGCTCTAAGAGGGTGCTGGTCCTGAAGAGCAGATCCGGAGTTTCTTGAACTTGACGGACTGTGTGCTGCATGTTACTCCTCCTTTGAGCTGACCTCTCTTGTTTTCCCTGTGTGTTAGGGAAGTAATCACAGTGTGACTTGCTTTTGCAGACTAGTCTGTCAT
This sequence comes from Eurypyga helias, assembly GCF_000690775.1. NCBI lineage: Eukaryota > Metazoa > Chordata > Aves > Eurypygiformes > Eurypygidae > Eurypyga > Eurypyga helias. The sequence continues at coordinate 100,487 of NW_010259440.1, forward strand.
CCACTAGGTTTAAACTGTATTTAAAGAAGTGATGGGAAGCTTTTAATGATGGGGGAAAACTGAACAAAGAATTTTACCTGCCTGGCCAGCCCGTTCTCACAGACAATGACTTCAGTGTGATACCCTTTGGAAATCTGGAATGCGTGCTGACTCCAGCCTCTTCACTGCCACTTGCAGCCCCTGTTGTTTTGCTGCTTGAGAGCAACAGAGTCAGAGAAAACATTTTTAGGCTTAAAAGCTATGAGTGTGCACTGTGGAAGGGGTGGGAGGGAGTGTGCTGATGGAGAGCTGTCATTGTCCTCTTGGTGACAGTGAAAAGAGCGCTCTCAGGTGGCTGGCCTTTGTGACTGTCTGCCTCCTTCCTCTGGGCCAGCCTAGATATCTCTGTGTGTGTGCATACATACATATACACACCTTCTGTGTCTGTATGCCCTGGGAGTTTCTGTTTATCAGCCAGAGCACCTGGTCATGTCTTTTTGGACAAGTTGGACGGTCACCTGACGCAGAGGATGAGCTCTTGGATTTCAGTGAGTGATGCAGGCGCTGTGACAGGGTTTGGT
>NW_010259440.1:101116-111804 GCF_000690775.1 Eurypyga helias
ATTTTTCCCCCCTTTTTGCAGTGCTTTTTTTCAAGTGTGCTATTCTCTGTAGAAGGAATAATGCTGAGCTCACAGCTGGGAGTATGTAGATCAGAAGAATAGAGGGGGAACAGGCAACTGTTGTGTTTAAAAAATAAAATTTATAATCCATTAATAAATGTGCTTTAAAAATCATAAAGAGAAGCTTCCTTTTCTGCTGAACTTTTGTGACTACCTGATCTGAAACTGCCTTAATTTTCTTTTTCTAGGGCTTTAAAATAGATCAATTCTCTCCCCCTCTGGTTCACTTAATCTTGCAGTGCTTCCATGTTTATTTTATTTTACTTCATGATCATTGTTCATAGCATTTCAAACATCCCTGCAAAGAGCTAGTCATCCTTCTGTCCCCTCAGTTCTGTGAGCACTTTTTCATTTGAGGAAAAGAGGAACAAAAAAAAAGCTGTTCAGAGGAAGATTGGGGACTTTCAGCAGGAAATAAAAGGGAGAAAGTAGAATATCTTGGTTTGGTTTTTTTAATTAATGACAGTTCTGTAGTATTCTTGTAATACTCAGGTTTTGAACCTATTTTGTTAAATTCTGCCTCTTTCTGACTGTTCCTTTGTATTTGCTTCCTTCCTGTAAATTTTTGTTTTTCTTTTGCTGCTTTTCTGGTAATTAGAGGAGTGGTTCAATCAAGGTGAGTCTTCACAATACTTCCTTTTCATCATCACCATAATATGCTTTGTTCAGCTTTTCCATGCAAGGCTAAGAGCTGAGGGCAAGGTCTTGTTCATTCACCTTCCCTGCTCCCCCAGTCCATCCTCCTCTGCATTTCAGTAGGCATGGGAATCCTCGAACTGAGTATTTGCAGTTTGGTCCTCCCACACTGAGAACAGGGAAAACGAGGTTTTGTTCATTCCTGGTGGAAGTGCAGTAGGGGAGTTGATTTGCAACTGGTCTGATATGAGAGAGATGATATGATGTGGTCTGATATGAGCCCCATGAGAGAGGGAGCAGCGCAGTGTGGGTGCCAGTTGCCTCACCAGCCCTGTCACACCGTAGCACAGCTTTGCTAGCCTGTCTGGGTAACAGCAGCCATGTACACTCAGTAGCTCGGATGTGTGTTGTCAGAGATCCTTGGTATTTTGTTTGCTTGGGCACACCTGCCTGGGCTGCTGCATCTTTATTACTGGCACTCAGACTGGCTAGATGAAGCTACACCCAGCAAATGCCCTGGGGCTTTGCCCTTTAGTTTCTCATCCTAGCATAGTAAGTAAAATTGTAATTGGAATACACAAGGCTGAGGCTAAAGTTTGCCTCCCTTGGTTCTCGGCTGGGAAGTTGTGAGGTTGTGAGTGCCATGGAGACTTCCATTGTGTCACTGAGGCTGATTCGGGGCTAAAGGCAGGGTTGCGTTCAGTTTGTGACACTTGCTTCAGATCAGTGAGCCAAACGGGAAATGGTGCGGTGGATCTGATTACTCCACCCAACAAATGGTGCTCAGGGGTGTTCTGCAAGACACTGATCTCACTGACTGGTGAGCCTGTGGAGAATGGACATGTTGGCCAGACAGGAAGCCCTTGCTTTCCGTCGCCCCACTGCAGTCTGGTTCAGTGGGTGTACTGACAAGCACAGTATTGACTGGGCGGTGAGAGGGGGTTGTTATGAAGAGTCCTTTTCCCCTCAAACCCTTTTTTAACCAGAAAAGAAGTGTTTGGGATTAAATCCTTCAGGAAAAATGGTCTAGCTGAATAGCGGTTTGGATTATCTGGTAAAGCAAAAGGACATTTGAGGAAGATCCACAACAACATTAGTGGTTAATAACACTGGGTCACACTTCAGACTCCATACTGAGTTTCTGACAGGTTGAAAATGCCAAAGGTCATGTTTCGGGTTTGTTTCTTACATAATGAAAAGTAGAGGGGTGGGGGGAGAGGAAAAGAATTTTAATCCCACTATTTCGGAGACTGTAAATTGCATCTTGCACAAGTGAGTCTCATGTCAGGCAGTTTTCCCAAACCAGAGTGCTGTGCCAATTCCTACAGCCAGGTCTCATAAACCAGACCTGTCAGCAGGCATGTTCAAAGCTCTCTGTCTCTGGCAGAGTTTGGAGCCATGACGGTGGTCCAACAGCATCACCTTTTCTCTGGCATACCTCCGGCTGGAAAACTTGGGGGACAGGGGAGATGCATAGGAAGGCAGAAATTGAGATGTACAAAAACAGGGTCTTAAACATCTTTGCTGCTGCTGGTGTGGTCATTTCGGCATCCCTGAGCCCTAGCATCGCTGACAGGCTTGAGTGACAGAGGGGGTGTTCAGAGCTGCAGAAGCTGGCAGTGAAGCTGGTTTTCTCATGATACCAGAGAGGCCAGGGGATGGCTGAGAGATCTGTACTTGGTAGGCTCTTCAACCTGCTAAATTGGGTCACCTCTTTAGATACTCCAAACCACTATGTTTGGGTCCTGTGAAAATCGAATGGGAAAAAAGCCAGCTGAGCTGCAGGCTGAAACCTTTGCCTTCTAGATGGATTTCTTTTGGAGTCTCCTTACAGCTTGGTCACCTTCTCTCTACAGGAAAGCCCTGGAAAATACTGGTGCTGTGGGTACTTCTGAACCTGGCCCTTACTCAATTTGATTAAGCAAGTAATTTGTAGAGTCGAAATCCCCCTGGTCAGAGCTCTGTGTTCTGAATTGCTTCCATTCGTAAACAGCTGGCAGCATCTGGCTTGAGCAGACGTGGGTTTGCCTGCAAGGTGGGTTAGTTTCTCAGAGGGCTGAGAGACGAACTAGCAAAGGCCTCATAGAAGATGGCCAATATTTGCAATCTGGCCTAGAAATGGAGAGCTGGCAACTGAAGCTCAGAGAGCGCAAGGGGGTGTGCTGTCTTAATGAAAGATGGTTTGGTCACTAGGCAGCTGCTTCTGCACTGCTGGATCCAAAGATGTCGCAGCCAACACTGCCCTCCTGGATAATCCTTTCCTTAAAGGGTCGTGCACAAATGCATACAGCTTGCTGAACAGTGCGCTAGGAAGCAGGGAACTCATGCTGTGCCATCTCAGCTCTGCAGGGCTAACAGAAGTACCAAACCCCAACCTTTAAATTATAGGGAGAACCTCTGAAAGGAGTCGCTGTGTTGAATAAGGGCTGACTCTTGGAGTAAATGTTCTGAAGTTTAAATTAGCTAATGCCAGAGACGTGAAATTTGAGGTCATGTGAAAAAACAGCTTGTCCTACTTGTAGATAAGATGGAGTCACATTTATTGGACTGTCTTAAGTCTCTAATCTTTCCTAAACACTGACTTCCTTCCTTCAATGCTTTTTTCCCTCCCTTTGCCCTGCTTTTTCCTGTCAGTGCTGTAAGGGTCAGCAAGGGTTTGCAGCCAGTAACTAGGTTCAGCTGCCATTATGAAATACCGTGTCTTTTGATGATGCACAGCATTTTTTTCTTTCTGGTATTTGGTTCCCCAAGCAACAAGTTTCTGGCACTTTCATGGAGCGAAAACTCGATGGAGAGCTCCGAAGTGCAGCTAATTCCTGTCCCATCCTTTAGAAAAGATACCTTTCAAAGGAGTGGCACAGTACCTGGCTGCATGATATTTTGGCAGCTTGGATGGACTTTTTCATACTCTATGTAATTAAGCAAATTACTTCAGACGAAGGGAATTTGTTTTGCACAGTAGTTCAAGTTGGCTGGCATTCTGTGCTGGCATTTCATAACAAAAGTCTGTACTATTCCCAGAGAAAGGGAGGGGATGGAATACTATCTTGAGGTTGTGGATTTTTTTTCTCTCAGTGCTGTTTTAAATATTCATATTGGTATGTAAAAGCTCTATTTCTTCTCTACATAGTACTGCCTATGTTTATCCTTTTGTCTCAGATAAAGGTAGAGTGGCCCATTGAATTCACTGTGCAGAAGCTGTACCAGCCCCCTGCTGTAACAGGTCAGGAGTTGGCCTTTCCCATTTTGTGACCTGTTCTTAGCCAGGAGTCAGGCTAATTTCCCGTTACATTTTCAAGGACCATTTTCCTGTTTGCTTTTAAGCATCCTGTCTGCTGGAGCTTTCAGCCCTCCCTCTAAACCTCTGTCAGCAGCCTGGCCGAGTCCCTGGTCCAGACGCCACCTCTGGCAGCTTAAATTGCGGTGTTCTGAATTCATCCCATCGCACCTGCCTCCCCTGCTCTGGAGGGAGAGGAACTAAATAACTTGATTTCTCCCCTCAATAATCTGAGAACGCCTTTGTGCACTGCTGTTCTCAGAAGCCGTGCAGATTCCTGCACTTCAGTCTCTCTTGCTGCTGTCAGTACTTCTCGGATGGCAAGATGCCTGCTTATCCCACAGCATCCATACAGCCTCACCCAAGGCACTGAGTCTCCTCAGGGGCAGAGGAGGGGATGAAAAATTAACCTTGAATTCCCAACCTAACTGAAACTAAACTCCAGGTTTTGATCTGCTTTCTGTGAAGGATTGTATAAATTAAAGCTGATGTAATGGTTTGAAGCTGTGTCTTGGCAGAAATACAGAATTGTTTCCATTAGTTCCTAATAAATACTCAAAATGGCACTTTATTGATTGAAGGGCAATTGAAGGTTAAGTTGTTGGCTGCTGTCTGTACGGTATTTTAAATCGAGGCCTTCCTGCCTGACAGCCGCGGTGAGAAGAGAGGCTGCAAAGCAAGGCTGTCGTGTATTGCTCTGCGGCTCGGTTTCTGCTTCAACTAAGCTTCAGATCAAAATTCCTCTGTGCAAGTAGCAAGGGAATACTGGGCTTCTGAGGGAGTGGCGTAGCTTTGCCAAGAAGGGAAATGGCACAATTTTCCAAGATTTTAAGCACTCTTAAGACCCACTGAAATGCTTGTGCTAAGCATGTTTGCGGATCAGCCTGAAAGTAGCGCGGTTTTTTGTCCCTAAGTTGCTCAGGCTAAAAGCACAGCTATGCAGCTGGATTGCGAGCAGATGTACGAGTATGGGCACTAGTCTGTGATTTACATTCTGAGCCTGTATCTTCTCTCATCTTGTAGATGCACCTGACAGTAACTTACCTGTCAGAATGCTGACAGTCTTTTCCATCTGTTGTCTTATTTTTTTTGCACAGGAAAGAAGAACGGAGATTTGGACAGGAATTTTGATACACTTGATTTGCCAAAGCGGTCTGAAGCAGCAAAAGGTAACGCTAATGTTTGTGCTTTTGGAAATAACAAGTAGCTTGGGAGCTGGAGGCTCTTAAAGGAACTTGAGACATGAGCATATCGTGCTGATCTTTCTTTTGTGTTGAGTTAATTGAAATAATAGATGTGCCAGTGCTTGTCGTTATCTAGTATTCAACGCTGGAAACAACCAGCTTTATATAAAGCTGCTAGATGGGTGAAATCTTGTAGAAGCCCATCTGATCTGGTGTGAGGTGATGGTAACTCCATAGAGGGGGTGAGTGTGTGCTGTTTTCCTTTACAACTTCATTTGCAAATTGCCTGCACTAGACATGAAGGTAAGGAGTTAGGAAGTGCGTTAGGCGGGTCTGCTTACCACTGATCTTTTCCCTTCTGCGGTGTCTCTGTAGTTCTTCAGTGTTCCAACAAACTGGAGAGTGAGGGCAGGGGAAGAGTTTTGGATTTTTGTCTTTTCTGATTTACTTTACTTTTCAGTCTTCTCCTGAATATGCTATTCTTCCCTGCCTGTACTGAGTAGTACTTGTAGTTTTCCAAAATCAGGAGGTTTCACAGGAAGACTCTGCACTGCACTTTTGTATTTCAGTTCTGGCAGAGGTGAAATATTTCACAATCAATCTGCATTCCCTTCCTGCATGCATGGGGCTACTTTTAACTGGAGATTAGGAGATTATTTGGGATCTTGTCAGGCTTCTCACAGCAATGAATGGTGTTTTGAGACTTGCATAGGTTTTCATTTGAAGTGTGTGCAATGTCATTGCAAAGATTCAGCCATTGTCATGGCAACGTCTAAGGGGCCACCCTGTCAACCTAGCCTTGCAGAGGAAGATCTCCTGTAGCACCCTCACCTTAGTGGTCTGAATACCCGCATCTACGTGAGTATACCTCAGAAGGAGAATCTCACTCTCCCTGCATCACTTGTACAGTTTCAGAGAATACAAAGAGACAGTGTGACTCAGTGGAGAGATCTTGGACCTAAGATACCTGAATTATGCTACTTGAGTGACCTTGATGGAATCACCTAATTTGTGCTTCGATTTCCTTACTGTAAACCGAGGGCAGCAGCAGAGGCCATATCTAACATCCTCAGAGGTGTGGTGATTGTCAGTACTGGTATCGTAATTACACATGTCAAGTGCCGCACTCCCACTAAAATTGGAGGCAGTGAGGCTCCGATTGACAATATGCAAACTAATCCTAATATATAGATGGAGCTGATCTATTTACAGACACCCCAACAAATGGGTACAGTTTCTAGGCTAATCTCTAAACGCTAATTTTCATTTGGTGCATTATTGCATAAAACACTAACACAGCTCTTGGAAGGTGCAGTGCTGTCCCGTTCAGAGAGCTGCAGGAAGCCTCTCCTGAGCAACCCTCCGGAAGGCCGTCAGTTCAGGGAGGGGCGTTGGTTACAGCGTAGGGAAGGAGACTTCTTAAGTATGCAGGAAAGGAAGGAATGTAAAATACAGCATTTCCTGACTAAACCCAGCATAACAGGATAATGAAAAATAAACACTAAATCTTAAAATGCCTTCCCCCACCCCTCCCTCTTCTCAGGCTCAACTTCACTCACAGTTTTCTCTACCTCCTCCTTCCGAGCAGCACAGGGGGACAGGGAATGGGGGTCATGGTCAGTTCACCACACATTGTTTCTGCTGCTCCTTCCTCCGCAGTGACGGGAAGACTCCTCACTCTGTGGGGTCTCTCCTACGGGAGACACTCCTCCACCAACTTCTCCAACACGAGTCCTTCCCGTGGTCTTCTGCTCTGGCGCAGCCCCCCCCAGAGGGATGTCCCGTACCGTATGACGTGCTCAGTAGTAACCGCTGAGGCCGAGGGGGAGGATGGGGCCTTCATTCATGATGGTGACCTTTAACTTCCGGAGTAACTGTTACACATGCTGAAGCCCTGCTTCCCGGGCAGTGGCTGGACGTCACCTGCTGATAGAAAGTGGAGAATAACCCTTGTTTTCCTTTGATTCTGTGTGCAGCCTCTGCTTTCGCTTTGTTAGACTGCCTTTGTCTTGACCCACAAGCGTTTTTTTTTTCATCTTATTTTCTCCACCCCTGTCCTGCTGAGGAGGGGAGTGAAGGAGCAGCTTGGTGGGCATCTGGCCTCCAGCCAGGGCCAACCCACCACATCTGACGACATCTCTCATGCTAGATTAGGTCAGGAGATTAATCCCACAGCTTTTCGGAATAAGTCTTTGACACAGAAAAAGGCCTGAGAAACTGTTTATTTGTGTGCCAGAGTAAAAAATAAATTCAGATGTATTTTTGTTCAGTTTTTACTAGTGGTTTCCTGTTAAGTATCCAGTTTACATGAGAGTCCCTGGCTATTAAAGGCTCTAACAAGATTGTTAGGGCTTTGAACTGTTCGGTAAGATAAGACAAATAAAATTGCCTTTTTAAAACGCTTTAAGGCTCCGGTCAGATCTTTGCCATAGAGTGTAATTGGCTCTGATGAGATCAGCTCTCAGCTGAAGCAGAACCTTGCTACTAAGATTGAAAAATCATGCAAGTTTTAATGATCGAAAGCACTCCGTTTGAGTGACACAATGAAGTGCGATTTCAAAAATCAACAATTATAGATTAATCTCTTTCATGTATTATTAAAGCCATATTAAAGTGAGTTTTCAGCTGGAATCTTTGTGGGCAAATGAAACTGCAGTAATAAGATTTGTTCGTGCAAGGCAGCAAAGGAGCACTGGTTGCTAACAAACGTTGAGGTGCAGTGTTGGGAAGTTGCCTGTCATCCTGTAGTCAGAGTCCACGGCGCTCAGGTGGTGGGTCAGAAGCTGATGTTTCGGGAACTTGACATCATAATTTCCCTATGAAATGTTCTTAGGTATGATCACTGTGCTTAACTGATAGTGTGCTTAGAATTGCTTGAACAATCCCAAACCAGTAGCAGTGAACTAGTTGAGACCTACTTTCTGTCCTTCTGGAAACTTCGTTTGGTCTCCTGATGACTTTAATTGCAGGAATCCCTGCCTATCCCACAGCTGAAGGTCATAAACCCAGAAACTTGCCTGGTTTCTAGCTGGGGGGTGCATGTGGTTTAGTGATGGTGGGGGAGACAGAGGTTTTCTCAAGCTTTGTTCAGGACAGCTTGGGAACGTGTTCACATCCTCAACAGTCCATAGGGTCTCCTGAGTTACTACCTAGTTTAAGTGCTAGTGGTTTTTTGTTTTTCCTGGAATCTGTTTGCTGTGGAGAGGAATGAATGAATGAAGGCAATTCTTTTTTCCAAAATGTTGAACTAGAGTCTCTTTTCTTCTGATTGCTCTTGGTTTTTTTAATGGAAATCAGATTTTGCTGCAGCACAGCATTTGAGCAGCCTTGAAACCACTTCTAAGCCTTTAATAATTTTATGTGCTAGGCATTCTGGCAGGGGAAAGCTTCCAGTTTTGGGTTGTTATCTGTGGTTAACTGGATAATGTCAGGCGGGAGGACTTGCAGTGCTTTCAGAAGCTGTCTCATCTGATATTTAAAAATAAATGTATGTGCTCTGGCAGTGTCCAGAGTACTGCTGTCCTCACGAGGAAACATTGTGGAAGAGAAGCTCTGTGTGGAAAGGAGAACGGTTTTTCCTGACAGTTGGAGAGAGAGGATGCGGTTTTTGGGTAGTGATAACACCTTGAGTAGAGCCAGATGAGAAGGGGACAGCGCTGACAAATTATGAATGCTGTCCTCAGGACCTTGCTAAATTTAGTACTTTCAAAAATTCCTGCTTCGAGGGGGAAAGGCGCTGAAATCCCTTCCCCAGTATAAAGTAGGTCACCGATAGCGGTGTTGCCGTCTGCTCTGTTCTGCACCGCCACAGTGCGAACGCTGATTGCTCCTGCCTGCACGTCACATACGTAGCATAGTACAGTTCCCCTGCTGCCTGTGCAGAGTCCTTATTTCTGAGCAGGAATAGTGACAGGAGGTTCAGGCACTGTGGGAAGATCAGGATGAATCCTATCTGCACGGCGGAAAGCTGTGTCTCAGGTGGCAGACTGTGCGATAAGGCTTTCTGAAAAGGATCAGCCTCGATGTGTGTCAGCCCTCTGAAGGTGTTCCTGTTTGTAACGTTTAATCCTCCTGATGTGGAGGTGTTGGATTGTCTGCCTCTGTTCATCGGTGCTGGAACATGGGAGGAGGAAGTCCAGAAGAACAAACCTGCTTTGTATATGGAATCAGCACGTTATTTCTAATTAAATCCAGACCTCTGTGCAATTTGGTCTAACCAAATCTCCTGGCTTCTTATTTATGTGCACATGTATCCAATGGCATAAATGTAGAAGCTCTAAGGTGCTTTGGGTGAAGTTCAGCTGTGGTTTCAGTTTATCTCATCAGGGAGTTTTCAGCCCTAAGGAGACATGTGCAGGTACATTTCAGCCTGGTGGGTGAGCTAACGCGTTCACTCCTTTACGTCAGCTATTAAAGCTGTCAGTAACATCTTCCCTGTTTTGTTTATTTAAGCTTACTTCCATTTTAATGGAGCCATAAGCTTAGGAGGGAGTTGAGCAGAAATACTGAACTAGTGCTAAAGCTGTATGCAGTTAAACAAGTCTGTTTTGTTGTGGCAGGAACCTCAGAGAACAGCTGAATTTATTTGGAAGCTCAGTTTTGTGCATTCACTTTCGCAGAGCAGCAGCCTATGGAGGTAGGGAACAAGATTTTGGGTGGACTTGTCAGGAGGTGAATTTCTTCTTCCTTCGTTATCTGAAAACCTCAGTCACTTTCCTTGTAGCCTGATGCTGATGATAAATTTTTCTGTTCCAGAAGGTGAGTGTTTAAATTCACTTATAAATCTTTGTGTTACTGCTCCAGGAAATTAGACTTCCTGGCACTGTCAGGGTAATGACTTTAACTCAGTAGATTACCACAATGCTGGCAATTTGTCTTTGGCTAAAGGCAATGTGTAGTGGAGGGAGAGAGAAACTTCACTGCAGCTTTACTCTCATGTTAGGTTTGTAATTAAGATAGCTGCTGTTCTCATTTCACTGCCATTTTAATTGGCTTTCTTTAAGTCTTTACAAGTTGACTCAAGCACACACCTGTCCTTTCCAGCTCCCTTCAATCATTAATTTTGATTGTTGTATTGTGAATAAGTTAGTAGAACTGATTGATTAATGGTACCACCCCCACCCCTCCTGTACCTGCTAGTGGAAATTGAGGGACTGGGAAGATCCCCTCTGTGAGAGCAAGTAACCTATTTTTGTATTAACATCTCTTAAGTATTTCCTGCACGTTGTTGAGGATGCCTATCAGAATTATTAAGTATCTTTTATTTCTGTTGCTTTACTAGGTAGAGTGTTCACTTTGGTCCTGTGTGTTTTTCATCATTTACAAAGCAGTAAAAGTTTCTCATCTGTCTTCCAATGCTTTGAGTCAGAGAAAATTTATTACCTTGAATAGGGAAATTCCCATATGGAGCCTGCCCTTGCCAAATTTTCTCCAGCCTGGTGCCGGTAAATTCTCATTCTTTTTCCCAGCATCTGCAAGGAATTTGGAGCAGGCACCTGTGGTCTTTTTCCTTTCTTGCTTACACACTCTTT
>NW_010259440.1:111835-124791 GCF_000690775.1 Eurypyga helias
ATTGTTCTGGAATACTCTGCTTTTATTGTCCTCATCTTCTTCAGTTTTTATGTTGAGCCACTTGTTTGTTCGGAGCTGGGTTGAGACACGGCAGTGGGTTGCTTCCTGGCCTGCTGAGCTGTGCTTTACAGGTGGGAACTATTATATGTGATCTTTATGGATCTGTAAATTTGAGTATGTAGAACATAACCTTTAAGAGTTGTAGCCTATATTGACACACCGTGACACCTCCTGTGTTTTAATAATGTGTGCAGGAGCCAGATATGGAGAGGGCTTGATGGTTACTCACTTAGCATGTGTTTTAAATGGAGTGCAAAATGCTATTGCCAACAGTTAACTTGCTAAAACTTCCTTAAATCAGAAATCCATTCCAGTACAGCATTGTTCTTTTTACAGAGGTTTGGTTTTTTTACACACAACACAGGTCTCTGTAAACTCTAGGTGAGGTGAGCAGTGGTGGGTGGTGGTGACTCATCTGCAGAGATGGGACAGTGTTTTTCCTTAATTTCTGTCTCAGTCCTAGTCCCAACAGTTTCTCCAAGGTACCTAAAGTGAAGTTGGCTATAGGCTTGTACATGGTTAGAAGTGTTTGGCAGTTCTTGCTTGGGAAGTTTTATGTAGGCCAACAAGACCGAGGAAGGAATGAGTGGAAGAGTCTCCCTGACTTTGCAGGGAAAGTTGACTTTGAACCCTGTTGCATGTACTCTACTTCATTGCCATGAAGTTCCCTGTCACTTGCTATTCTCCGTTCTTGCTGCCTGTTGCCAGGATCAGTTGGTATTTATGTAGATTTGTATCATACCCATGCAGAGCTTCTGGACTTCATTACTAAAGCAGTCCTGGTAGTGATTCACAGGCTTGTCTTGTGCTAAGCTCACCTTGCTGCACAGATATTGCATAACATAAATCGTTAGCATGATTCTTAAGGATTTTTCCTTCCTCGTTGCTTTTGTGCAGGTAGTAAGCCTTGAACAGCTTGTCATTTGAAGAATGTTGTTTATGAAGTGACCGCTGTAGCCTTCTAAATAAGTCTGTGGTATAAGTTTTTTTTTTAAAAAAACAAGTCAAAGCAGCGGATTTTCTCCAGATAGTGTGTTTACCCACAGGTGCCTGTGGTGAGATATTGCCATGCTGTGCATTAAACAGCAGCACCTAGGCAGGATCTGTTGGGTTTTTATCTTGGTGCACGCTGCTGCAACAGGACTTCGGCAAACGTGCAAAGGGCACGGTTATGCTTGTGTATTGCACTGTATTGCTAGAGTCTGGATTCAGTCAAACCACAGACTCCGTTGAGTAGGAGTCAGCAACCCTTTGTAGCGGGAGGAAAGTTGTATCACTGAACATCACTGAGTGTCCAAGTTTCTCTTACGGGCTGCTTGTGTTTTATGTTACTATTCATTTGATGGGACAAGTGGAAACAGCCTCAAGTTGTGCCAGGGGAGGTTTAGATTGGATATTAGGAAAAATTTCTTCACCAGAAGGGTTGTCAAGCATTGGAACAGGCTGCCCAGGAAGTGGTTGAGTCACCATCCCTGGAGATATTTAAAAGATGTGGTTCAGAGGAACATGCTTTAGTGGTGGACTTGTCAGTGCAAGGTTAACGTTGGACCTGATGATCTTAAAGGTCCTTTCCAACCTAAATCATTCTGTGATTTGTTGAACAAATCTGGTTTCCTTCAAGCGCTGTATGCTTTTAGCCCTCTCTTTGCATACAGGTGACTTGAGTGATGTTTGTAGTTCAGGTAGTTATGGCACTGTTTGCCAACCCCTAGATATGTGGGGTTTTTACCCACTGATGTATGCATGCGTTGTCCTAGGATCAGCATTTGATGTGGAAGATGTATGTCTGCCTTACCTGTAGTTTTCCTGTCACCGTAGGTAGGTGTGATCACTTGTGAACGTAGGCAGGTAGTAGGGTGTATTCATAGTAGTTACTTTTGCAGGAATATTCCAGTATCGATAAGGACTTGCGGTTCAACCTTGCCTTTCCCAAGGGAGTATGGCCTTTCTGAATTCTGACACCAATTCTTTTCACTTGTTAATATGATTCTGTCCTACAACATTCTCAGTTTGGTGACTGTGAGGCAACAAATATTTTTCTGGGACAAATATTGATGTGACTGAAACCTTACCCCGTAACAGTGTACAGTAATGCTGCTTGAGACTCTCAGCTCTGCTGTGTGGGGTATAGTTATTCCACCAAATCATGTGAGAGGAATCTGAGATCATTACATGAGCAGCTCTTACTCTGGTGTTATCTGTCAGCTCAGGAATGTGAAGAATAGTTTTGGCTTTATGTTCTGGTAGTTGCTACCATGTTTGTCAGACCATTTCTCTTGCTTCTGAGAATGCCTCAACGTTGTAGCTCTCAGCCGTGCTTCCCGATGCCTTGCTTTGTCCATGGGGAATTCCGGGCAAGAACTGTATTTACAGATGAGACAGGCTATGTTCCTGGTAGGAGTGAAATGGCATCTGTGGAACAGAAAAGCTCTTGCAGCTCGAGTAAGGCGAAGCACAATATTTGTGTGACTGGACTATCCTATAAATTGCCCAGTTAAGGGAGATTTACTTCTGTGTCAGGAAGATTTGAGTTGGGAACTTGAAGAGTTCTGCTTACATGGAGGGGGAGATATGACCAATGTGAACTAAAGAAATTTCAATTGTGACAGTTCCATGCCTCTAACACCTCCCCGCCCACCACATGGATGCTTCATAGCATGAATGTCTCTTTAAGTTTTAGGTTATGTAGCTTTGAAGTTCAAGCTGAGGGAGCAATGGAAAACAACTGCTGGGACAGGGAAGGCAGGAGGGGCGATTGTGGTGATACGAGAATTTCATTCAGCTCCATATTCATACAGGGTTGAGAATGTGAAGGTCTTCATGAAGTCCTCAGGTGGTTGTTCTTGTCAGTCACTTCTTGGCTCTGCTACAGTTTGTTTGCCTGAAGAGCTGCTTTTCGCTTTGTTTTCTACCTCTGTCTTAACAGCTAGAGGTCGCAGGCAAGGCGAGTTAGGGTGACAGCTTGCTTTCCGAATTCTTTCCAACTCTTCCTTCTGAATAACTGACACCTCTAAGGTCCTTTGGTTATCCTGGAAATAGTGAATGAACATCCGCAGCTATTCCTCCTCTTTATCCTTCTCTTGCCTTCTTGAATGTTCAGTCTTCCTCAGTGCGTGGAGCAGAAAAGCTGGCAGTTGGAGACAAGATTCTCCCTCTACAATTTCAGGTCCTTTCACCTGTGACTCCCATGGGACTGTAAAATAACTGCAGTAGTCAGCTTCCAGCTCCTTCTTGCCTGAGGCTGACACCTAAGAATATAGATCTAATAACTAGCACTGTCTTCAAAAGGCAAGAATCCCAGGTGGTAAATTCCCTTTCCAGCCTGTTGTGAATTTGTGGCCAAGTTATAAATGCGCAGAAAATGAGACTTCTGCATGTGGTTATAATATCTTAAACTAGAACAGCCAACATATACTTGAATAATAAAGTAGCCTATGCAAAACTAAACAGCAGGAACTCCACTCAAGCACATGGTAATTACAGCAGCTACTGAGGAGATGGAGTGATCTGGAGCTTTAGCAAAAGACAGACTGGAAGTAAGAAAGTCTCATTTTCTCATTCCACCATTGCTGCTGTCTTGCTGAGTGGCCTTGGGCAAGTTAATTGCATTCAATCCCAAGGCTGTAGTGAACCCCTGAAGTGTCTGCTGCTTCCAATGCCTTCCCTAGCCTAATCTCTTGTGTTTTCGTTGCTGCTGTGATAACCATGCAGATGGAGTGTACTTGATATGTTGGGAAAAACAGTAAAATTCTGCCAGAGCACTGAGCAACGGGTGTGATAGCAAATTGAAATAAACCCAGAATTTCTGTTAAATGGGGATAGTAGTGGTTTGCCCCGATGGGATATTGTGAATGGACTGAGGACTTCATGTTGCAGAGAGTTTTTTTGGAATATGCGACACTATGAATTGCTCTGTTTTCCTGCTACGCATATTGCACTTCCTGTGTGTTTTATGCAAGTTCATCTGTATAATCCATGGTGCTCTGTATAGATAGGTACAGGCAGAAACCAATACATATCTCAGGACCTTGGCAAGTTTTACAGCCCAGCTACACCATTTACTTCAGTTACACCAGTGTGTGCTCCCTGGCAATGCAAGAGCGTAACCCTTCAACCACTGATTGGATTTTCACGCAGCCCTGAGGAGAAGGACTTGGGGGTACTGGTAGGTGAAAAGCTGAACATGAGCCGGCCGTGTGCGCTGGCAGCCCAGAAAGCCAACCGTATCCTGGGCTGGATCCAGAGCAGCGTGGCCAGCAGGTCGAGGGAGGGGGTTCTTCCCCTCTGCTCCGCTCTTATGAGACCCCCCTGCAGTGCTGCCTCCAGCTGTGGAACCCTCAACATAGGAAGGATATAGACCGGTTGGAGCGAGTCCAGAGGGGGCCACGAAGATGCTCAGAGGGCTGGAGCACCTCTGCTGTGATGAAAGGCTGCAAGAATTGGGCTTGTTCAGCCTGGAGAAGAGAAGGCTCCGGGGAGACCTTATTGCACCTTCCAGTACCTGAAGGGGCTACAAGGAATCTGGGGGGGACTTTTTACAAGGGCCTGTAGTGACAGGACAAGGGGTAACAGGTTTAAACTGAAAGTGGGGAGGTTTAGATTAGATATCAGGAAGAAATTCCTCCTGTAGAGGGTGGTGAGGCACTGGAACAGGTTGCCTAGAGAGGCTGTGGATGGCCCATCCCTGGAAGCATTCAAGGCCAAGCTGGACGAGGCTTGGAGCAACCTGGTCTAGTGGAAGGTGTCCCTGCCCATGGCAGGGGGGTTGGAACTAGATGATCTTTAAGGTCCCTTCCAACAAAACCATTCCAGGATTCTATGTCCTTCATGCTTGGCTACTATTTCTGATGATTAAATAGTTAGTGTTGGAAAGTGATAGCTGTCAGTCATACTTTTTACTTTCCACAGCTTTCCCTGTACTGTTTGCTCCAGCTAAGAACGATTCCTACTCCTCTTTCCCCACACCCTTCAGTTTGCGTATATGTTTTTGTATGTCTCATTTAGCATTTCTGTTCTACAAGCCATTCTCATTGTTACTCTAAAATAGAAAGCCTGTTATTACAGAGCATAGTTCATTATACAGAAGCTGCTCAAGGACCGTTTGTGAAATGAGAATGTGCCAAGAAAGTCTGCCAGGAATAAAAGCAGGAGTTGTCGGGGCAGTGCTTATCCTGCATAACTGTAACTGCCTCAGTCCTGGGACTTCGGCACCGCAGTGAAAAACTCACTCCATCCAGCCGTCCATCGCTGTTGCTTTATGCCAGATTTCTGTCATGCCACTCAGTTTCACTTAAGAAACAACAACAGTGAAAGCTCGGAACTGGTTTTCCCCCCTTTTAGCATAAGCGTAAAAAATGGGATGATACTTTGAAGAGAGGTGCAGATCAGAAAGTTGTCCTGTGCATAGCCAGCATTGTGAAGCACAAGGAAGGGGAACTCGGCTTCTGTCAGAATTTAGAGATGAAATTTCATGTCCAAATCGATTACAGAATCCTCGTCGCACAAAGTTGCGGCTGTCGCCAGCGCCCGTCAGAAGTACCGCAGCAAAGCTCCGCTGACGAAGCTACTTGACAAGTTAAGAGAACAGCACAAAGTTTCAGAACAGCTGAGGCAGAAAAATGGGGTAATGTTGATTTAAATCCCTTGCCAGATTTCCAGAAATAGCGTGTGCTTAAGTAAAGGAAGTAGTTACAGCGCCGGGTGAGCGTTAGGAAGGCTGTGCCTTCGGCAGTCACAGGAATGTGGATCGCTCCGAGGCCTGCGTGGCTCGGATGCTTTCCGAGCTCAACACTAGGCAGGCATCTCGCACAGCTTCCTTAAAGCCTTTGTCTGGGATACTCTGGCTGCCCTGTCTGGTATTCTTTTGCCCACAAAAATGCAGGCTAATGCCACGTAATTAAGTACTGGAACAGGTTCCCCAGAGAGGTTTTGAAGGTTTCTCTGTCATTGAAGGGATTTGAGACCTGACTGGACCAAGCCATAAATAACTCTGTGTTCAGCACTGAGCCTGCTTTGAGCAGGGAGCTGGCCCAAGTGACCTCCCACGCTCTCTTTCAACCTAGTTGTTCCATGTGCCTCTCTTGTTAACTGATTGCAAAGTCAGCCAAAACCAGTCAGTCTGCAGGAAAACCACACATTTTCATTAGGGACAAAGTTCTTCTAAAACAGCTTAATCCATGACAGCTAGCTAGGTGACTCGGATGGGGAGAAGCATGGGAGAGTCCATTTGCCTGTGGAACCTGGGAAAGGAGGATATATGCAAAATGCATAGTGTTGAATTGCAAGTTGTTTTCCCTCCCCCCCCAAGGTTTGGCTTCCTTAAGACAAACCTATTTTTACTTAGAATATGTACTTTCTGTGGTGTCAGCACAGTAAGCCATGGAGTCCTCACAACACTACGTTAATCAGTCTTTGAGGGTGCGTTTGTAGCAGCTAATGATGGGGGAGAGAAAGAGGATTAAAAATGAAATAGTTGTGTGATTCTGAACTAATTGCAAATTGAAGTACTGGAGATGAGGCAAGGAGGCCTGCCTCATCATGCAGCCAAGGCAGGGGAGGTACATGCATCAAGGTGTCTAGCATTTTTTCCACTTCTGCTTGAAGAGTATTTATTAGAGTTAATGGAGAGCTTTAATCATGAAGTTAATATGAAAATTAAAATAAACTGAAATGTCAGATAGCCTGTGCATTCTGAATTGCAGAAGTCACCGATGCTCATTAGTCATACTGAAGCTGCAGTTGTGTTTTGCAGAAAGGCAAATAAAGAGAATCAAAAAATGAAGACTTCTGTTTTCTTAGCATTAATTTCCACTGCGTTTACCTACACAGCTGCTGCAGTCCTATTATCTGACTCATTACTTTGTAAACCACTTTGAGATACCTTGAATGTGCAACTGCTGTATAAAGCCATATTTATTTCTATAACCCGAGTGCTCTGCACAGGCTTTAAAGCTCCCCCCTTCTCCAACATGACAGGTGAATGATATGACTTAATGTGCAATATACCTCTAACTGTGGATTGAAGAAAAAATGACCTTGAACTGAAAGGCAGGCATTTTACATTGTAAAGCAAGCACTTAAATTTACTTGTCAGCTGGAGGGGGGGAATCTTACCCCAATGTCAATCCACCTGCTCATTGCTCTGAACCCACTGAGAGCTTGATTGCTGACCCAGGCATTTTCAGGTGATCAGTACCACTGTTGATCAGTATGTGGTAGGAGGGGAGGGTATTATCTCAGCCTCTCAGACTATTAGTTTCAGCCCTGAATTTTCTGTGTCTTGGTCATTATGAGAACTGCAAGTCTGCAATGGCACGAAATGGTATTTGTCTGTTTAGGAGTAGACCGTAGCCAGGGCTTACCTGGAAGAAGGATATGCCAAGAGCAATCCTTCCACCTCATGTCCAGTCGTGTTTTGGATTCCTTGTGGTCTCCTGAATTTACTGAGTATCTTCTTGCTTTTGTCGGAGACATTTAGAGCATCTTCATATTCCCTTTCACCAATGATCTCAGTAAAGTGTGGCCTGTTTAAGTCTAGATGGGCAAGACAGAAGTAGAGTGGGAGAGGAGGACAGACTGCTGAAGTCCTGTGCAGTTAAACAGCATTTCAGTGCCAGAGCTGGAATAGAGATGAGGTTTCCTGATTCCTAAAGAAGAATCTTTCTTGCTGACTCACACTAACTAGCTAGGTAGCAAACCCACTCCATTTGGAAAAAACAGTTCTTCTTGCCCCTCTTGTAGAAAGGCAGGAAGCATATTCAGTCTAATGAGTTTTCTTTTGAGACCTCTAAAATCGCAACCAGCAAATCTGTAATCATGATTGAGCATCTTGTGCTGCTGATGAGCAAGAAAAGCATCTCCCAAAAATTCATTCAAAATATGAGGAGACGAGAACAAGATCTAGACAAAGAATCTGCCTTAACTCAATGACCTTCAAGCACTTAGGAAATTGGAAGTCTGCATTCCGTGCAAATGCAGGTTTCCTGCTCCCCTTTTGGGGCTACTTTGCCATAAACCATGCTGGTGATCACTGCAGACCACAAAAGGCAGCTTACAGACGTGTAGGAGGAGAGATGAGAAATGCCAAGCATGACTGAGGTGTTAGTTGCGTTGCAGTGTGTTTGGGATCTCTCAAGGAATGAGACAGTGGGGGTGTTAGGAGCATGAGACCTAATCCGATTTATTCAGTTACATGAGCGCTGCTTCCAGGACACCACTGCCCTTCAGGTTTGAAATCCTGGGCTGCGAGGTCCATTTTTTTGTGAGACAAGTTGAAGAAAACCTGTTCGTGTTGCTGCCGCTCTGGCTTGACATTTATTTGACATTGAAAACATCAAATTCTTTTTCTTGGATGCTTGGGAGATACTTGAATTGCCTGACAGCAGCGTAGTGGCTGTAACTGAGACAGATTAGAGGTGCTGGGCTGTTGGGAGAGGAGTTGAAACACACTTTTGACTTTGGAAGCTGTAGCAGGAACTAATTAGCAATTTCAGGACACAAACAGGATTGGAGGAAGTGTTTGGGTTGGCGTATAATAAATTATTTAATAACGTGAGGGAGTCTTTCCATATGGCACTTGCATATAAAATGCTTATAAAGGAGTGATTGCAGGACTCTGCCTGTAATGAACTGAACAGGCTCCCGGTATCGGTCCTGGCGATTAGGAATCGCTGACTTTTCATTTCCTTAGGCTGAGACTGGACCTGCTAGCTTCTTCTCAGCTTGGATTCTGATAACCTTTCTCAAAAAAAGGTTAGTTTATATCCAAATATTTCCTACCTACTGGGAAGTATTTTGAAGTGTTTGATGTTTCCGTGAGGGTACATCCAGTGGAGAATATACAGATTTATTCTTCTGTCTTATTAGAAGAATTCAAGCTGTGGACTTCTGCTGCCCTTCACTGCCTTAAGCAGATGGGCCTCTAACAAGCAACTCTAATTATATGAATAACCAAAGACCTGTATAATGGCTTATGATCATTTATGAGAATTTTATATAGAAATTATCATGAGAAGTGGGAGAATAAGTAGACTCAGTGAAGCATGAGTAACCCAGAAAGAAGCTTTCAGATTGGCTTCCAAGTGTACTTACGTGTGCGCGAGCTCTGAAAGATTTTGGGTTTTCTCTTGAAGTTGTTTTTCCCTTGTCACTGAAGATAAAACTCACTCGGGCCGCGAAGGGGAGAACCTGACAGGTGCCAGCCCGAGCAGAAGCACTGTCTGTCGATCCTGGACTGCTGCAGCTCTGATCAGTGCCTGTTGCTGTCACATCCAGACGCTTGTCAGGGGTGTGCGGGCTTTCCAACCACAGCAGCAGGACAGTGTTTTGAAGCACAGGCAGTGGAAACCCCCGTAGTCCCATACCTGCCAGAGCAATCCCTTTTCTGTAAAAATCCTGAGGGATGGAGGGTTTGGGTTCACCTTGCTGGTTAAGATTCGGTGCCAGCACCTCAGTGTGTAAAGGCAGAGAAGGGCTGCTCCTGCAAGCTGTGTAGGTCCCCTCGCACCCTGACTCACCATGTGCCCGGGGCAGAGAAATAGCATCCATGGAGGTCTGGAGGAGCATGGCCACTGGCTGCAGTTACTCCCCGACACCAGCCAAGCTGCTAGAATGGCTGGATGCTGCCGTTCTTGGTCGTGGCTGCCTGCTCTGCAGTCCCACCTCGCTCTCGGGTGGGCAAGCGCGGAGCTCTCCAGTCTGACAGCTGCTTCCTACCTGCTGCTGCGACTTGCACCTTCGTCCTGTGTGGCACTGTGGCCTCTCTTCCACTCCGCAGCCCCTTAAGAGTGTTGATTTACTGACCTAGTATGTCTGGTAAGTCATGCAGTGGGGGCGGGTGCTTGGTGGGACCATACCCATCCTCGTGATCTGGTGCGTCTTGTACAGCCTCTCTGGGAGACAGGAAGGATGATACTTGACATCTGCAGAGATAAAGTTTTCTGTGCTTCTTCCACCTTTCTTGCATAACTCAGTACGTAATGGCTGACGGTGTGTGGGTATTGCATCACCACGTAGGTTTTGTTGTTTTGGCTTGCAGCTGCCTTCTATAGGGTTTATTCCCCTTTTCCGTGGTTCCCTACTTGCTGGGGTTTCTGACAGTAAGTTTATGAAGCTGTTCAACATCTGAACAGTTCTGAATAATGTCAGAATCTTTTTAATGAAATAAATTTACTTAAGTGGCATCTGGAGCCAAGGATTAATGCATGATTCCTTTAGCAGCAAGCTTTTGTCTGCAGACAGGTTTCTAGTACTGAGCTGGGAGGAAGCTAAAAGCTCGTTAGCTTCCTGGAGTCAAAGCAGCTGATTGGCATCTGGAACTGCAAAGCTGAGTTTTGCAGGGGCTTGAGGCCAAAAAAGGGCAATTTGGAACACATGATCCTTGGTTAAACACACACAAAAGACCAGAGGCAAGAAAAGTGGTAGGTCCAGGCAGCCACAAGTCGAAGAAAGGAGTCCCTTAACAGCGCTGTTGATTTTCAGCGATGACTCTGATTTGCCAACATTTCTGTGTTATGAGGCTCTCAGACTATTTGATAAGATACAAACAGCAACTCATTGTGTTTTATGACTGGACATAGCTGTGGTGTGGGTTTTCTTTTTTTAATGGACTTTTCCTTCAGGGAGTGACTCAATGTCTCTCTCTTTAATGAACACATTTTATACAGTAAGCTCAAACGTTTCTGGCTGTTGGGCTGGACAGTTAGGCATCTGCGCTAGTAATGGCAGTGAAAAGAGTCTGTCTTAGGTCTGTTCAGCTGCATCAAGTGGCAGCTACGGTCAGAAAAGCACTAGCAGGCTTTACTGAGCTGTATGTGGGGTTCATAAGGAAAAGGCTTTTATCTGGGTTTGTTTTTTTCATTTGAAGGACAAGTCCCTGAAAACACAGGTGTTCTGGCATGTATACATGAATGTACAGTTGTAAAACCACATTTATTTATGTAATGTGAAAAGTAGTAATATTCCTCAAGCTTCCAATCCTCATTAGTTTTGCCAGCCATTTCTCTGCTTTGTGAAAGCTTAGCTAAGTGGAAAAGGCTTGCAGTATGCTCCGAAAAGCAGTGAATTTGAGCCCTATCAAGGCAGAGAGTAAGCAAGTTCCAGCCTAGAGATTCCTCCATTCAAAAGCTCTCCCTGTCAAGATTGGTCCATGTTCACACCTGCCTGTATCAAATGAGGCTTTTGGTAGTCTCAGCTCATTGCTGCCTCTTTCCAGAGTTGCAAATAGGGACTGATCTTTGGCGGTGCTACGGATTCAGATTACTGTGGTATCCCCATGTGTTCTTGGCTTGTGCTTGCAGCTCTGAGGACAGTATTTGACACCCCAGTGAGCTTCCGCGTTTTCTGCGGGTGTAACTGGCCCAAGTGCATTAAGCCGGACAAGCCAGAGGGGCTGGGCAATGTTCTTCCAGCATGGATTGTGCAGGCCTTGCAGTTGCTTTTCGTGCCTGAAAAGAAGTGAGAAAACAGAGCTGTTTGGTGCCACGAACAAGGAGAGACCTCCAGGGCATGTGAGCGATCACCAGGCACCACCATCTGGTTCCTTTCAGAGAGCAGAAAGAAAACAAGTGAGTTGTGTAATTCTGGACCCTCACAGAGACGGGCACAGACATGTCGGAAGCACCCACAGTCAATAGCAGCAGCACTGAGATCTGAAAGAATAAGCATGGACATTTGACCTTGTTCACTGTTGTTCCAATGTTCCTGTTATGTAGCAGACAGCATCTGGAAATTCAGGTTTTTCCCTCCCAGGGAAACAACAGATCGACAGGCTTGGTATTGATCTTCTGTACACGGGCCAAATTGTTGTCTGCTTAAGTCGTCCCCAGTGCAGTGCACATCATCACTGTGCCCAGTGTCCTTTTGGTATCAGCTGTTAGAGCGATGTGTCCGATCTGAGGGCTTCAGGAGGAAGCTTCCCTGGAGGCAGCAGCCAAGGCTGCCTGCATCTAGGAGCGTTTGCATCGCTGCTCCTGGCGTATTGGTCCCCCGTCAGTGAGATCACCAACCTGATAAGCCTCATCTCTTTTGTCTTAAAATACTGTGGTGGTTGAGATGAGACAACCCGAGCTGTAAGACTACCACAGACACAGCTCTTCCCCCAGCACATGTTCACCCCAGCTTCGTCTCAGGTGTGCCTGGGCGAGTACAGCACTTTGCACGGCTAGCAGGGTCACCCTGGGAAACCCTGCAGAGCTGGCAGACCTTTGGTCAGAATTAGTGTCCTGTTCTCTTGTGTGTGTGAGCCAGGGTTTCAAACAGAGTCCCCTTTCGAGGTTTTGCAGTGGGCCTGGAGTGCGTTTGGGGGCTTGCGAACACCGTGGTAAGCTGGTTATGGGAAAAGGGGAACCTGTGCTGTGCTTCCAAACAGATCGTGTTGGATATGTAGCTTCTACAGCAGGCACTCCAATCTGTTTTCTCTGCATGCGAATGTCATTTACCATTTGATTTTTAGATACAAATTGCATTTCACAACAGACCTGCTTTTGCAACGACACGATTGTCCTGTTTCCTTTAAAAGAAAATGCGTTCAGTTATCACTGAAGTAAATAAAAACTTTGGATCAGGGAAGCTGGCGAGAGAGCAAGTGTTACCGTTTCGTGTGCTGTACTGAAAGCCTCCAAGGTCAGGCACAAGTCTTGCGGGACCGGGGAAAGGGAGCTATTTACATCAACCATCCATTTTAATCATTCAGCCTCAGGGTTTAATGGCTGTTTTGGGTCCAAAGCGTTGTTGCATTTAACAATGGTGTATCTCCAAACCAAACAAAAACTGCTGCCAAAGGTGACCTACACATGTCTGAGGCGGTTCACCCCCACGCTGCTCTCCCTTTCAGTGGCTGCCTTCAGCGCCGGGCTGCCGGCTGTGGCCTGCTCGGCGGGGACGGGCCTGCTCGGCCG
>NW_010259441.1:0-2844 GCF_000690775.1 Eurypyga helias
GCAGGGCACGGCACGGCACGGCACGCGGGTTTGAGCAGTGGCACGGTTGATTCGAGAGGGAGAAAAAACGCCATCTGTAATGGGAAGCGTGGCTGTCGGGAAGGTGGGTGTCCTGGGTTGTGGAGGAATGCAGGGCTGGGAAGCCCTTCGCTTGGAAAGGCGGGGTGTGGACTGAGCAGGCGAATTTGCTTCCAGCGTGGAGAGGCGCTTTTTTAAAGCCACCCTTGAGCTCCAATCACGCACTCCCAGGTTAGCGCAGCATCACATTAACAGCGTCGGGGTTATCCAGGGCATTATACTGTGTGCCCGGGACGTAACCTCTGCTCGTTCATACACAAAGAAGAGGGAGAGACGGAGGTACACCTGGGAAAGCCAAAGAGCGCGGTAAGTATCGGTATCTGTTCCCCTCCCTCCACATGCCTGTGAACCAAAGTTCAAAGGCAGCCGGTGCCCGTCGGGGTTCGGGTCCGCCGGAACCCCCCGCTCCCTGCAGAGGCTGCAAGAGCAGCCGGGTTTGGTGCGGGAACCTCCGCCGGCCAGCCCTCCCAAACCAGCACGGAGAACTCGCGGCGTCCTGCTTATAACTTCTCTGCTTTACGTAGGGGTGGGAAAAACCCCACGAAAGAACACAACCCAACAAAGTGACTTGGATCCAGCGCTATTTATAGGTGGCAGTAAAGCCTCCTTTTCCGTAAGCAGCCGTGGAAAAAGAAGCGTCAGAAAACTGGCTGCGTTATCGATTCAAGGTGCCGGACGGTCACAGCCAGGCTGGACCTCCAGAGTCACGGCTCCTCTCGGGTTAGACAGCGAGAAGAGGAATAGGATCCGTATTTTGCTGACCCCTAGCCTGGACACGATTCAATTCCCAAGCACAGGTACAGGGCACAAGAGCGTGAGGTGGAAGACTTTTCCCTTTTCTTTCAGACACGCACACAATACAGGGCACCCGCAGGGCTGAAAGTGGGCCAGGGCTACACGGTAGGTATCAGATCACACAAAGCAGAGGAAAGAAATCCAGTTAAAAATACATTAGTTGAAATCAGAGGACGAGCTTGATTTTTTTTTTCTTCCATTCAAACAAAGGTGCACGTTAGAACAAGCTGGAAGCACTTTGTGCCTGACGGTATCCCCCACGCCCATTGGAAATAAAGCAAGAAGCTTGCTCTTTCCTTGCACCTTTTAAACCTTGTTTTAATTAGAATTGCTAAAGTAGGACACCCTGGTGGAAGATGTTTTCAAGTATCCACCTACCTCTCTGCTGTAAAGCAGAATTTGCTGTCTGCTAAGCTGCTTGAAACGCAAAATTCCACCCCACCCCCTGCTTGTTTTGGCACCTACTCACCCTTTTCCCCCCGAAACTGCCATCGCTTATGAAAGGTGACTCCATTAGGAGGAAAAGAGAAACCCCAAACAGCCAACAGTAATGAGATGAGTGGACTGCGAGAGCCTCCCTTTGCCCGGTGCAGCAGGAAAGCGCTTGGACAGAGCGTCCCTCAAAACTCATGCTGCTTTTATTTTTTTGAAGTCCCAAATTGGGCGTATCCTTACCCCTCACCTTTAATTTATTTGATTAAATCATAACACAAACAGACTCATGAGCCTCTCGTATTTCCTCACATGTAACCTTTTTACATGGAGACAAGTAATTGGCTTTAGTTAACTAGGGGCAGGGGCTGGGCTGAAGTTTGACTCCCCTTCCCAGGGCAGCACTTCCCGCAAACGCGTTACCGCTGCTCCTCACGCTCCTCGGTCGGCACCTCAGGTTTTTGAACTGCTTATCTCATTCCCCACCTTCCTCTGACTTCGCTCCCGGAATTTGCTCGTGGTAGGGGCTGGCGGAACGAGGGGGTCGTCCCGGCGGGGGGTGGGGGGGCAGGTTCCTGGAGCGCCCAGCCCGGTTTGAACTCGGAACCGCTTCTGGAACCTCCCGCGGGTGTCCGCATCCCACCTCTGTACCCCGCTCGCCGCTTGCTTCCGCTCCCGAGTAAGGACCAGATTAATTTCGCCTGCAGGAAAGTGAAGCTCTGTTAGCTCACTTCTATCTTAAATTAAAAAGAAAGAAAAAAAAGGCACTCTAGAAGTTTCTCAGGTAAAGCTCGGATTCCCTGTGGTTGTTACTCAAGTGAAGAACCGCATCAATTAACTCTTTAATCTGGAAATGACAGCACGAGAAGAATAATGCTAATTCCCTGTCCTTCTCTAAAAGGGTGGCATTTAGTGCTTGCGGTCCCCAGGTAACCGGGTGCCGTGATTACCCCCTTGCCCCCTGGCAGCCGCTCCTTTGGGTCTCCCTATCCCCCTGCTTTCGCTCTGCAACGCCGGGCACCCCTCGTAGCTTCTGGGGGTGCCGTCCTGCCCAAACCTCCCACCCCGCCCGGGGTTTACACCCCGGCTGGGCACTCGCAGCCCGGTGGCACCTGCAGCCGGCACCGCACGATCGCAGCGGGACAAACAAGAATTAATTGCCCCTCCCGATCAGAGGGCAGGGACCTGGTAGCAACAGGTAACGAGGGCACCTGCAGCTTTTCAAGGGTGTTTCACTGCTAAAACGGGGAGCAGGAGGTTTGCGAAAGGGTGGCGTTCGGTAAGGGGGTGTGCGGGGGGAGAGGACCGTACAAAAATGGTGCTTAGTGATACTTCAACAAAAGTTTGATGTTGCTGCGTGGGGAACGGGACCTCTGCAGCGAAACGGAAAAGCTGCCTCGGCTTGGTCTTTTACTCGTTGGGTTTCCTGGGGTCCCTAAAAGCCCCGAAAGCCGCCCCGCAGAGGGCCTCCAGCTCTGGGGAGCGCCGACCTCCGGTTTGGGGCTGGACACGTGTTGCTCTCCCGGGGAACAGGTACTC
>NW_010259442.1:0-10541 GCF_000690775.1 Eurypyga helias
CATTCTGTGATTCTATGATAAAAACCTTTGTAACTCCAAACCACATTCTCTCAAACAACACACAGAAGATGAATCAATACTCTATCAGCTCAATCATGCTTCCAGTTCTCTCTTTTGCTACATACATCCAATGGCAACACTTGCACAGTAAGCATATGCAGACATGATTCTTTAGTTCCTTATGTCTTTGAAGACAGTGATGCTATCACTGTAGCACCAAAAAAATCAATTTTGAACACACAGCTTTGTACAGGACTCTAAAGAAAAACTGATGGGAAAGCCTTTTTGATTAAAATAAAATATTTGATCGATATGTTTATTAGTGATCTAAGACCTTTACTTTTCCCAAAGCACTTCATTTCTCCTAACCTGACAAGGGAAAGCTGACACTGAAAGAGGCCAACGCTAAGCTCCCAAGTTTTCAACTGCCTCAAGTCTGTTCACAAGCTTTCTTGTCTGCATGGAGCTGGAGTTACACCTTAAAATAAAAGATGACCTTACACCATGCAAGGAGAGAAATAACATATAGCTCTTGAACAGCTTTACTGATCAAAACTCTTACTTGTATTTGCAGTGATCAACCAGTGGAATTTCCTTTGCAGGGGGCTTTCCCAAGGTGTCCTTAAAATAAAGGGAATAAAAAACCAAATCGGTAAGCTTTCTGTGGAAATTCCATATTTGCTTTCCTTCTCAGTTAGAAACAAAGCTGAAGTCTCAAAACCCTCCATCCCCACTTCTGAGCAAGCCATCTCGGGTGGGCTTTTAAGAGTATTAGGAAGAATTCCCAGCCCTTCAAACATGAAAAAAGTTCAGTAAATTACACACTGCCTGTAAGCAAACGCCAGCACAAACACATTAAATGATAATGTTCAGTTGGCAGCTACGGAGTGGAAAACAGCTTGGGACAATGGACTGTGTGAAGCCAAGCGTAACTGGATTAGCCAAGACTGTCTGGAGAGAACTGGACTGTCAACTAAGTATGGAACTAAAAAGTTATCAACAACAAGACCAAGAAATGGAGATGACAGAAAAAGGTTTAAAAAGACTGACAACACCACACAGGCAGCTCGGGGCTAGGAGGAGAAGAATTGGCTAAGTTTGCTGTAAGGGAAGAGGATATTGGCCCAGGTTCCTCTTCTTATGTGTGCTGGTTTCCTTGAACAAAAAGCGTAGATGGAAGAAAAACGTTCGGCCTGCCAGGCTCTAGGCTCCTTCCTTTCATCCCTCAGAAGGATGCGGCCATCAAGGGAACTACAGGCCTGCCCCACCCTAAAGGATGACCTCCAACAAGATGCATCTTCCTCATCAAAGCCATCCTGCAGTGCCACCCTTTCTGCCCTTCACACTCAGGAGACAGACAGCACCCACGCACCTTCTCAGATTTCCAAGCCTGGTTTTTAGTATACTCGGCATCCACAAGTTCCGGGTTTTCTCGGGACAGCAGAATGAGGGGATCTCTCTCAGGGCTTGTTCTGCAAAAGAAAAGCTATCAGTCATTGTCAATCCACCTGACCCAACACAGCTAGTGAACTATGCGACTCAAGATCCTGCCTCTTTATGAGGCTGACCTCGCTGTGTCTCCCGAAAACGTTATTAAAGGCCTACCATGCAGCGTGTTTCTGTCCAAGGGTGTATCAGCAGAA
Source organism: Eurypyga helias (assembly GCF_000690775.1). NCBI lineage: Eukaryota > Metazoa > Chordata > Aves > Eurypygiformes > Eurypygidae > Eurypyga > Eurypyga helias. The sequence continues at coordinate 1,644 of NW_010259442.1, forward strand.
GAGAATGAGTTATGTGTACCAAAATTGAGGTACACTTACTAAATATTTAATGGTATTATTGAAGCAACTCCCAGGACAAATCAGCAGAGATGATGCTTCCTTCAGGCCTTATACTGATGGGTGCCAAACACTTTAACCCCCCTCTAAGTCAGAGCGAGCTAAGAGACGCTAAGCATCTTCAGCGCTTGATCCCTCCAACGCTAGTTTAACACACTGCCGATAAACATGGTTATGACGTCCCCGAGACTCACTCACCATCATCTCCCGAGCCTACCTCGTTAGACACCATATCCATCCCTGCTGGGGATGGAGGAGCGAAGTTTTGGAGAAACAAAAAGGAGTAGGAGTTAACACTGTTTTCAAACGGTCGCTGGAGAGGGGGCAAAAATACCCTACTCTTATTCCCCACCGCTCAGGTAACTTAATCCAAGAACACTTGCCGATTGGCCATCGAGCGCTTGCACAGGGAGTAAAGCATTCACACTGGCAAGAAGCACGCACACCAACAGCGAATCCTGAAATCCTGCCGTTCCCTTCACAGAGTAAAACAAGCTGGTTCCTAGTGCGATAGCTTTACTGAGTAAGAAACAACACAGCAAATCCATCACAACTTCTGTTTCCAGTATGTGACTTCTCCTAGTTGCAAATGGCAGCTCTGTGGAGAATCACTAATGGTGAAATGCCGCCGTACAAAATGTCTTGCTGTCCTTGCTTTTAAAAAAAACCACACTCTGGGTTACCCTTGTTTAGGTTTTGGAGATAGAGAAACTTCTGCACGCAGGCAGCTGTCACGGCATATGTTGCTAGAGCCTCCTGTTACAGGAAAATATGCTCACCTGGATCCTCGGAAATATCCTTTAGAGATTTTTTTCCTCCATGGCCATTTTTCTGCAGATCTGAAAATATTGTTTATACACGGCAATGAATGATTTAACATAACCACGAAACAGCACTCTTATCAGTTTTTCACAGCATGAGCTCTTTTTACTGTTCTTCATTTTTGATGGAAATCACTTTCTTCATTATAACAGAAAAAACTCTCAGCCAGGTCCAATTGAAGCAGGTTTTTCTGTGAGTACTGTGTTTAAGGCAACACGATATAGGCTACTTTTCTAGAATACCTTTCAGTCAAAACAATGAATCACGTGCAAACCCCCCACTAAACCTTTAAGGGTATGAAAATGTACCTAAAATTTGAATGCATTGTTTGTATCGTTGCTTCATTTTTGTGTGCTTGACTGAATATGGATAGTGCAAAATAGAGTTTCTAACCACTGTCATTTCCCATTAAAAAACCCCAAACAAATGACAACAAACAAACAAGCCTAGTGTTTTGCATTTAACACACAGGTGTTCATTGTTTTCCCAAATAACGTCCATTTTCAATCTAAGCAAGTCGCTCCAAATAGCTGTTGGCCCGTCTTGTTTCTGACAGTGCAGTCACCCGCATCTCTCCAGGGAACTCTCTGTTGCACTTTGCTGCTGCACCTGGCTTGACATGTAGGTCCTGACCCCCAGACTGACCCCCACAGGTCAGGCTTTGCATCTGCTCGTGACCCTGTGACACGGGTGGGGTTCACCGAGAAAGCAAGCGCAAGTCAACGCTTTGCACCTTCATTATATTTTATCACATTAGGCTTCAGCTATGATTAGTCCCATAGAACTTCAGGTTTTGAAGAGAGAAACATTCGTCCTTGCATTCTGATGTCAAAGGATTGACATTAAGGTGGTTTTTTTCCTTGTTACATTCCTACGTTCACCAGTGCACATTTTGCTTGCGACTCTCCATGCGAAACAGCCCCTTATTGTGCTAACAGTCAAAGATCCTGCCAAAAAAAAAGACTCCCAATCCGAAATATCTTCTATCTTACTCTCAGCCCAGTAATGGCTCTTGATTCTTGGGAATGATTCCAGGTTTCTCTATTGCACAATGATACTCAAGTAAAAGCAGATCTAAAGAAGGCTTTCCTTTACCCTTCCAGAAGCTTATACAAACATCCTGGATCATCCCTGCAGTGAAAAAAACACAGCTCACAGAGAAGTACTTGGAAACAAAGGAAGATATTTCCATGTGTCAGGGGAGATTTCTGCAGGCAAAAGATAACTGCTACTTTATTGACAAACCCTATCCCACCACAAACGATAGTAATCTGGCCCTGACAGCTTGAAGAATGTGTGTACTTTGCCCTCTGCATTCTTTACTAAAGTGCTGGAAACAGAGAGGCTAATTATAACTTCTAGTTACATCATCCCAGGTTTCCATGGAGAGTTCTTGTACAGCAGTTTGGCTGTATGCAGCTCATGACAGGCAGCAGGACAGATCACAGGCCAACAGACCTATGGTCTCAGACTTCAACGCCGGCCCAGTGCCACCCAGTGCTCCATGGCTTTTACCGTGAGTTTGTCTTCCACTAAACCTCCCCTCACACAGAACCACTTCCAAAACATACCTTCTGAGGTCCTCTCTCATGAGGTCCCAGCGCCCCAAACCTGTTGGGTAAATCGGCCAAACGGCTGGTCCTCCCTCCCAAAACGTCCAGGCAGGATACATGATATCGTAGTATTCAGATGTCTTAAGAAAAAAAGGAGAATAAAAGAGTAATATTTACTTTGGTTTACAGACCGAGTGTACCAGCAATAAGCATCCCTCTGGGAATTCTGTCAGCTTTCCCTCTCACTGTCCCAGAAGCAGCCATGAGAGCTCTGTGGTCACCACGGTGGTGCTGGGGTTCATAGGAAGACAACCCAAGACAGAAAAGCCAGCGTATTGCAGCACGTACACGCGCTCCGAGCGGGCTGCTGGGCCAGCTGACCTCCTAAGGCCCTTTCCATTCAAAATGTTTTTAAAAAAGGCTACGTCTTGCTGCATAACAACATGGGACTTTCATGCTGGGAAATAACAAAAAAGTTCCATGGTATAGCTGGTTGGTAATTAGCAGAAGACCTGAGCTCCCACTTTCCTTTCTGAAGGCTGGGTCTACAGGTAGCTACAGATGTTTTCTACTGATCCTAAGTTGAGGCATTAATTCCTCAGAGACAGAGGCACTTCTAGACACTCTGACATTTAGACTTCCAACACTCCAGTTCATCCCAGCCTTCCTACAGGTCACTTAAAAATATCCATTGTGTAAGAATCTCAGTTCCTCAGTCTTAACTGGATGCTTACATTCCCATTTAATCAGAGTAAAGACCAGCGCTAAAAGGCTAAACCCTTTCATCAGACCACTCTATGGGTCACTTCCTTGTACGAGTAGTAAACTTTCATCCCTACTGCCCGTCACCTGGAGATCCTGGAGAGTCCAAGGCCACCAAGGTGGTTAGGAGGTTGGTGCATTTGACATAAAAAGGGCTAAGGACTGTGTTTGTTCATGCACAGGAAGAAGAGGCCTGGGGGAATATAAATACTGTCTCCTACTACCTAATGGAAGAGGTTATAAAACAGGGCACGCTTCTCAGAAGCGCATGGAGACAGAACGACAGGCCACAGGCCCTGACTGCAACAGGGAAAATTCCACTCAGGTACTGGGAAACATGTTTTCATTCTGAGGGAAGTCAAACACTGGGGCACGTGCCCAGGGAGGCTGTGGATACCTGTCCTCAGGAATGTCCAGAACTGGGCAGGACACAGCCTGAAGCCCCCTGATCTAGCTGATCCTGCTCTGAGCCAGGTGCTAGACTGGGTGACTCCCTGCAGTCCCCTTCAACCTAAATGTGTGTGTGCTTCACGATCTGCTCCTTCTCAATCTTGCTACAAACAGGCATTGACAGCAAACCACGACAGCTCCACCTCGACCCCAGTGTCGGCCTTGCAAGATGCGAAAGTGGACAATCCTGCAATCTCATACACTTCAGCCTTAGAAAGCTCCCTGGAGCCTTCCTCCTTCTAGCAGGGACTAATGCTGGCTGCTTAGGTGTGAGCTGTGCTTGTGTCACTGGGATTCAGCGAAGGACAGGGCTGAGGTTACAGTTCAGGTATCAAACAACAGGGACCGGAGAAGTACGTTTCTCGCGGGGTTCTGCACGGCACCCAGGGGCAGGATGGTGACTACGGCTGCAAAGATTCAACTCCTGCAACCTGCTCTGCACCAGCTCAGGTTCTGCTGGTTGGTTAAGGCTGTGCAGCAGCCAAGGGGCAAGACAGCTAGCTTTGCCACAACAGCCGGCAGCAAACACAGTTCTTGAACAGCACTGCTTGCAGCACTGTACTGGAATTCCAGAGAGTTTTAGGATGGCTGGGGACTAGGCAATACTTATGGATTGTATTAGGCTTCAGACCACATGAGCTGTAGACCTGGGTAAGACGCTACATGTTAGCCAAAACAGAATAGGGCCTGAACTAGCAAGAGCAAATGGTTTATTGCTCCTTTTTGCATCTTGCTATCTGCTGGGTTTCAGCCAAGGACAGGATCACAGTCAGGGTTAGGTAGTGAGGATGCAGGATTTGGGCATGTTGGGCATGCAATCAGGCAAGGCTGAAGCTTGCGGTGTAACGATATTTTGTTGGAAAGGATAATACATGATGGTACCTTCAGGTTTAACAACAGGAGAGGCAGGAAAACATACTGGAGGGCTCTACAGTCTGGGAACAGAGACACAGGGAATGAATGCGTCTGCATGCGTGTGCATGTTTGGAGATGAAAAGGGAATCCATGGGAAAAAGGTTCCCAGGAGACAGTAATATTACAGGAAAGAGGGTAAGAAATAATTAACTGTGGTAGAAGACGACTAAAATATTCATATTAAATGAAATTATCTGTATGACAGCTGACTGATGATCAAAAATTCTTAACAATGCTGATAAACTACAGCTACAGTTTCAACAGAGGCCCTGTAGCAAACGACAGCAATGCTAGCACACATCCCATCCAGCTGTGCCTCATTCCACTGTGGCAGAGGTACATTTTTTGATGTGGAAGAGGAGCTAATGAGGGGAAAAGCTGTTCTATAGAATAAATCTGCAATTATGTCTGCCAGAAAACGTGAAGCAAAAGGAAACAAAGAGCAAAAAAAGAGCAAGCAATTTTGACACACACAAAATCTGTGGGGAAGCATCCTCAACAATACACTCCCAAGAGAAAGGGGGACATGCACGTCTCAGAAACACCCAACTTCTAAAGGTGGGCGCACCTTACTGAAGGAGAAGACTGGGATAATGGGCTTTGTCCACTTGGGGACCTGGGGGTAGTCTCGCACGTTGATCACCATTTCCATGTCAGGGAGTCGGCTGATGATCCCCAGAAGGAAGTGCTCAACTCCACTGCATCTGCAGAGAAACAGCATACGGCAGAGAACTATAAAGAAGGTGGCAGAACCCTGCAGGTCTTGCAGCTTTTCTCTCTGCACAGGAGCAAAAGAGATGGTGAGCCTGAGCTGTAGCACTATGCAGGCTGAGAACTACCTGTAGCAGTCTCTAAGCCCCAACGCAGCACCGACAGCAATGAAGCAACTCATCCTGTCAAATCTGGCCTGATCTGCAGCTTCCTCTGGGATCCCACAACCAACCAATCAACCCAATGACACTTACTTCTTGCTACGTTTAAGCCTCAAACATAATCTTCTAGGCTCCTGCTCTGATGGAATTCAGACCTTGGAAATATCATTGTGTTCCATGACTTTCAACTTGGCAGAGTTGGAAGTACTCCTGTGTCTCAGCTAGGAAGAAGAGATCTTCTGCACACCTCTTACCTTGCAGGGAAGAAGCAGTCCTGCTCACGGTACAATTTGTTCTTAACGATTTGGTAGTGTGTCCCAAGCTTCTGGCTCACCGCTTCTGATATTATTTCCTTGGAAATGCCACCTTGAAAAGGAGCCAGGTCCTGTTTCCAGACACTGAAACAAAACAATTGGCCATTATTATCTACAATAGAGAGGATACTGTGCATTGAATTACTGCAGAATACAGAACATACTTCCAGCTAAAACAAGCCCCATGTATCTTCCAGGAGCTGTGCTATGTGTGGCATAGCAGAGAATTCAATGTAAGTCACTCGGAAGAAAAAAAAATCACGCCGACTCCCTGTGTGCTGTTACTCAAACAGAAAGCTCAGCACAGGACTCTGAAGCCAAGTCAATATGGACAACTCCAGTCACTCTCCTAGAAAGCACCTTACAGGCACAAGCCTTCAGCTCACTTAACCTTTGAGTCACAAACCTTGTGCTCTGGTCTCCCATGAACCATGGGCCACACCAAGACCAAATTCCTCCCACAACGTCATGCTATTTAGACATTAAAAAAAGGCAGTAAGAGTCTAGTTGCAAGGAACAGCATCACCCAATAATGCTGTGTGCAGGAAAGCCAGCCCAGAAGGACAGGCCTACGTAGCATGTGTTCTGTGACATCTGCACATCACAGTATGAAAACATAAACCTAACGAATATAAGAAAACACAGAAGGAGGATGCAGTTTATATAAATTCAGTCGAAAGGTCCCTCATATCTAACTGCTCGGAGCATTTAAGGAACACTGACAGGTTGCCATGGAGGCACTCTCCCTGCTTTTTGGGAGATGCTGCATCAACACCTCAGTTTAAAATGTACTGTACTGTACAGTATTAAATACTGTACTGTATTAAAACAGCACTGTCGGGGTGATCCCACTGTGAGGGTGGTCAAACACTGGCACAGGTTGCCCAGAGAGGCTGCGGAGTCTGTTCTTTGAGATACTCAAAACTCGACTGAGCAGTCCTGACAACTCTGCTTGAGCAAAGGTGCTGGACTTCATGACTTCAGGAAGTCCCCCACACAACTCCAGGATTCTGCTATTTTTGTAACCAGGTGGAAAACAGTTAAACTAGGTAAAGAATTGCCATTGAAATGATGGGCTGACCGCAGGATAAGCTGTCTGCCAGGGACACAAATGTAACAAGCTTGAGAACAGCAAGAAAGTTGCGGTTTTATGGCACATCCATGTCACTGTAACTTCAGTGACAACTGAAAGGTAGTAACGAACAGGTCAGGACCTTCAGCCCTCCGCCAGAGTCACAGGCTAGACGAGAGCAGAGTATGTTACATGAGGAAAATCACCGTTTTTCAGTGTTCTGCTGCATATTTACATGCCTCCAAATCAGCTCCCCGAATGACCCAAGTTTGTTACGTGTCGCACAATCGCACAGCTGTATCACCTTCCTGGATTGTTCTGTAATGCCCACCGCTACAGCAGTGCTCCTTAACAACCCTTAAATGAACAGTGGCTGTAGCGAAAACTAGGTCTGGCGAACCACCGCAACTGTAACCTCGTGTTGCTATGGCCTATCGTGCTCTGAAGCAGGTTTGGAGGTTGTAACCTCTCGGGAAGGTGCTCTTCCCAAAGGCGAGCAGGAGACCGTGAAGCGTATGTTTAAAGATCAGGAGATGTCTTTAGGCTATGTCTGAATTGGAACTGAGGAGAAAGACCGGAAGGCTAAACTCGAAGAGGCTTTTCCTCATCAATGTTTCAAGAGGAATGAAGATCAAAAGCTCCAGAGTGTGCAAGCCATTGCCCAAACTGACTCATCTGATAGTAAAAGCCGATGTGGCACTCATCTCACCCCCAGAATGAATGAGCACATCTAGTATTTTTTAAACAGGAGGCTTAAAGTTGGGCATCTGTGTTTCTGCACTTGGAAACCAAATCCTACAGACAAAAGGGTATTTCGACTCTTCCCTGTATTCCCCTTTCCCCTTTAAATAGAAAGGGTGCTTAAAGAGATCAGAAAAGCCCAGCCCTGCAGTCTCCACCCACACAACAGTGATGACCTGCGCGTCTGTAATATTCTTCATGCTAAAGCCATGCTCTGCCAGTGGGAACAGAGGGGAAGTTCAGTTTGGCTACGTCCACACCTGCACTGCCTACGGTGGTCTTGCAGCCACACGTAAGTCTCTAGCTCTCTGCGCTAAGTCACTGTGGGAAGATTAGCCAGTGCTGGCATTTTGCATAATGCCCCACCATTATTAAAACAAACAAACAAACAACCCAGGACTTGTGTCTTCCTGAACGAGCTACTCTTGGATCATACCTTGGTCATGTGAAAACTAGCTCGTTAAATATCCGCTGCCGCTCCAATTCCCACGCACAGTGAGCTGAACTCCATAAAAAGAGCACTCCTCCAATTCTCCTGTCCCCTCTTCCCCTGTAAGCCCTGTCCAAGCACAGGTGGTAAGCAAAGCTCAACACGCCATCACACCAAATGAATCTGTGTTCTGTAACAACCTTTCTCAGGCTAGCTATTTTAAAATATTTTGCACATCCTTGATTTCTTTCACTTTTAGAAGCCTGTGAGAAAGCCTTGTTAGCAACACCGCACTGAGATAAAGTGGATTGTCAACACTGAAATATGGACAACCGCGTCTGGGTTTATTGCGGGATCACGTATGAAACGCTGGCACAGTGTATGTTGTCCAGTCACAGGACAACGAGGAGGGTGATCAGTTTGCAGGTGGGCACGCCTTTTATTGGAACTGCAGTTTCACACAGCACCATTAATGACCTCCCTCTGGCAAGCACCGTGACTTCTGATGGCTGCATACACAATGCTTTAGAGCCCAAATATTCCATACTTCATTTCCATCCATCAGTGCCGGCAAAAGGATTCCCTCTCACTGCCAGAGGCCTGTGCAGTCAAAAGGAAACCAATCTCTCACCTTTGGTGGCAGCTGCAGTTCTCCTTTACGCACGGTTTGTAGACTTCCACAGCTTTCTTAATTTGCTCAGTTATTGTTTTCCATTTGGCATCTAAAACACACAGGAAGGGAAAGGCAAAGGCATTAATCCGTTAAACGACTGAAGCAATAGGAGCTGTGCCCATGGAGGGGCCAATCCAGCTGAGGGGGGCCGGGAAAGGGGTAGTGGCTCGGGCACCCCGTGGCGACCCCCGGGATGAAAGGGAAGCCGGGAGGAGCTTGGGATGGCTCACTCCCGGC
>NW_010259443.1:0-1114 GCF_000690775.1 Eurypyga helias
AGCCGGAGTTAAACCACGACAAACCCTCCCTGCTACTGAAGCCTTGACCAAAAAAGCCAATACGACATGATTGCTCAGACTTGTGGGGACTCTGCTGCATGGGGATAAGGTTCCACCAGCAAGCAGAATTAATTTTGGAAGACTTAGAGGCACAAGTATAATCAAAGTACATGAAAATAATTATGGTTATAATCAAGAATACAATTTATCATAAATAGAATGAAAGCGATGAAGCCGTAACTCCTGATATTACTGGCAATTCAGACATTCTGTAATTACAGGGCAACTGCAGGAACATCTGGTTTACATTTTACTCACTCTCTATGATGAAGATACTATATAATTTGTGGTAAAATATAGCATTCTTAAGTATTGTTAATCTTACCCACTTTCCATCCATAATGGATGATTATTTATTTTTGCATCTTATTTCACACCCATACAAACCTGCAGGAACAAATTTTTGTATTTCCTAACTTTTTTTTTTTTTTTTTAAAGAGTTATTCAGAGGAGAAAAATAGAAGAGAACTCAAGCATAAATGCAGACATTATTTAAGACTCCTTAGTTTCTTTCACATAACCGAATACATATATCTAATCAAAATACCTAAATAGTGACATGAAATAGATTAGAATGAAAGGGTGTTATCATACTATGTATTAATCCTATCGAGCACATAAGGAAAAATACAAAATGTATCTTTGTCTTAGTTTCATATGAAAATTTGATCATTTCAGTATCACGACCATGTATGTTCTCTAATCTTTTTCATCTCTGTTTTGAAAAAGTAAACTGCATGGGAAAAAAATGTGATAAAGAAATACTGATTAATATATGGTAAAAGGTTGATCTGATTTATCCTGTCTTATAAAATTGCAGAATATTATCTTACTATGCACAATATAATTTAAAGTAATTAGCAGAGAATGCCAGTGTAATTGTATATATATGTTAATTTAATTAAAGTACAACAAGGAAGAACACTCCAAGGAAGCCACTTCTTGGCTTTCTACCCAATATTATTATGAAATCTCAGGGAAGCAGAGAAGGCAGCTGTCTCTTTGTCTGGGGCAGACTCAACTTTCCTTATCATAGAATCATAAAATTGTTTGG